>NW_007057694.1:278078-283443 GCF_000164805.1 Carlito syrichta | reverse complement strand
CGGGGGTCTGAAGCCCAGGACTCGCCTGAAGGGGCGAGAATTCTGCCCAGACGACCCTGCCGCCTTCTCCCCAGGGTGCATGGAAAAACTAGGTGATGGTGGGCTGCACACCTAGGCGCCCTCCCCTCCCCAGGATCGCTGGTCCTCTGTGGGAGATGCGGGCTGCGCTGGGGAGCGTTCCAGCCCTAAGCCTGGCAAGGGCAGGGAGACACTGGCCTCTTTCCCAGGTGTCTTCCTTCTCTCCTTCTGTGCCCCGTCCGCATCAGACCCCTTCCCTTCCTTCTTTGCGTGTCCTTTCCCCAGAGCTTCCTTGGGGGTGTGTTTGGTTGCCTCAGACGTAGAGCTGGGGGGCTGCAGGTTGTTCTGATGCTGTTTCAAGGCTCTCCCCGGAGGAGGAGAGCAGGACCCCAGGAGCTGCCTGCCGGTGTAACCTTGGGGGCTCTGCTCACCAGTTCTGGTGTGTTCTCAGCACCCTAGTCACAAATGAACTGTTACTCTGGCCCGCAGACTTGGGTGGTAGGGAGGCCTAGGTTTCTCTCTTTGCTGCACTGGGAAGAGGGGTCAAGAGAGGGCAAAACGGCCTGCCTGGGGTTGGCACAGTGTCTTCTCTCTAGAAAGAAACGGGCCAGGCCCCAGGTCCCCAGTCCCTGGTCTTGTCTCCAGGACCAGGTGCCTCCAGCCCTGAGCTGGCTTGCCTGCAATAACCCACTCCCATCCTGGGCAGGACAGCCCTCCGGGAGCTCAGGTATTTTTCCCTGAGTGAAAGACAGAGCTGTATCAATTGGCCTGTGGAGACAGAAGGTGCTGGAGGGCCTTGGAACAGTGGGAGACTCTTCTACCTGCTTCTGCAAGGAGCTAATGGCACAAGTGGTTGGGCCAGAGGTGGGCCAGCCAGGACTCCTTGCTCTGGAGACTCCGAGGGGTGTGCTGAGATGAGGCTTAGTTCCCTTCGCAAAGCTTTGTGTTTGGAGACAGAGATGGGCACCTGGGGAGACTGCAGGGCAGGGTGATGGGCTAGTTCTTGGGGGGAAATGGCAAACTGACTTATTTCATGTTGACCGTGGCCGCTCCAGGTACAGGAGTCAGGGAGGTTCCAGGGTAAGGGGTAGCAGGAGACAATGAAGTCCCCTGAGCTGTGGATCTGTGGCCCTGGAATGCATAGCTAAAGTCAAGAGCTGGTGTTAGTCAGAGAGCACAGCCAGCCCCATGTCTGTAGGGCTTCCCTACTAATGGGGCGGTACCCAAGCGTGGGCACATCCCAAGCTGTGGAATCAGAGCTGAGGGTGACAACATGGAGGCTTGACCTTCCGCCTTCAGCCGTGAGAATGGGCTTTTCCATGGCAAGTTCCTCAAATGTGCTGACCTGAAGATGGGAAATTGATACTCCCTTGACTGCCTCCTTTAAAGTGATGAGCCATGAATTATTACATTTATAAAGTGATTTAAGATCCTTGGATGAGAGATATTAAATGAGTTAGTATTATACTGTGTTTGTTTCCGTTGTATCAGATTTACATATTGTCTCTAAAGGGAAAGGTGTCATTTTACAGGAAGGGGCTAAATTACAGCTTTGGTGATAGGGGAAGCTCAGTGTTGGTTTTAAAAGTGGATTTTTTTCTTTTTATCAGAAAAGCTCTTGCAACAGCACTGAGGCCGCAAGTGTTTTTTTCTGTCTGCCGCAGCTCTCCGGGACGTCTTCTGAGTGGGATTTTTCCTGCTAGGGTGGGGTATCCTGCTAGGACGTTAGTGACAGTCACTCTCCAAGTTCTGAGAAGGGTCTCCAGTGATGTCAAGGACCCTGATGTCATGAGGAGAGACCTGGGTAAGGGCAGTAAAGTGAAACAGCTTGGTCTTATCAGCAGCATATCAGATCTGGCTGTCCTTGAGGGGAGGAAGGGATATATCTAACCCTCCCACAGTCTGGCTGTTTTCGCATTTAGATCCCTTTACTTCTCCTCCCTCCTCTCCCCACCCCTCCATTTACAGGCAAGGTGGTTTGGGTTTTATTTTTTAATTGCAGGAACATTCCTTTTAAGGTGAGGATAATTTCTGACTTGGCAAACTCTCAACTCCCTTTGTGGCAACACCTGGCCAAGGAGGGAATGTCGGAAAGGATTCTGATGTTCTGAGCAGGAAGAAATCCAGCCTTTCTGGCCACGTCTTCTGCCTACTCCACCACCGCTTCTCAGAAATTGGAGCCTTTGTGTGTAGAGAGTATAGTGTAAGCTGATTTCTGGGAAGGGGTGGGAGGGGACACTTTTGGTTGTGACTTCCCTTTAGGGAAACGGAGTCACACTGAGACTTAGCACTCTGGCTGTGTGTGAATGCATGTGTTGGGGAGGTTTACCTTTCCTGGGATTTAAGAGTGTTTAGAGTTAAGTACCCACATAGATCCCAAGGTTATACCTTTTTTTTTTTTTTGAGTCAGAGTCTCACTCTGTCCCCTGTGCTGGAGTACCTTGGTATGATCACGGCTCACCACAGCCTCAACTCCCTGGGCTCAGGTGATATTCTCCCTCCTTAGCCTTCCGAGTAGCTGGGACTATAGGTGCGTGCCACCACACCAGGCTAATTTGTTGATTTTTTTGTAGAAACAGGGGTCTTGCTATGTTGCCCAGGCTAGTCTCAAACCCCCGGGCTCAAGCAATTCTCCTTCCTCAGCCTCCCAAAGTGCTGGGATTAGAGGCATGAGCCATCGTTAGTAGGTTGTACTTTTCTGTTATGAGTTAAAGATGCACTTAACCAATTTAGGTTCCAGGGCGTTTGGTTCAAGATGTCCATTTGCTTCAGACTTTGAACTGAGGGATGCTCTGTGCTGCTGTGATCCAAGCCAAAGGAAGCGGTTTTTACCCTTCCGTACACTTTCAAGCCGGGACTGAGGCTGACTACGTCCCCAGGCTACAGGGGAGGGCCTGCTCCCATCCCTATGTGCATCCAGCAGGCTGCAGGTATGGGCTCTGGTGGCCTCCTTTCTAAGGCTGCACTTAATGTTCACTTTAACACCAGTTCCCCAGGGTGTAAGTTTAGCAGGGTGAAGTTCACTGAGCGACATTGGCCCCTGTTCCTTCAAAGGATGATGCTGAAACATAGCTTTCCATCCTCCTCCAATGCAGCTGCTTCAGTCTTTGGGGTCAATCACAGTCCAGTCTCGCAGTTTGAGGAGTAAACCAAGCCATTGACAATTCCCGTTTTAAACACCTGGTTTCCCATTACCCTTTATTCCACTGGTTCCCCAGTAGGGAGCTTGATGTCCTTTCGGGGTTCTTGGCTCCCGTGACTGGTGCTGCAGAAGGACAGCATCCTTGGAATTGGGACTAACAGTCTACATGGACAGGATTTGGGTCCTCAGATTGCCCCTTCTTGTTGCTCCGTCTAGAAGCATGGCAATTAAAAAAATAAAAGCCTGGGCATGGTGGCTCACACCTGTAATCCCAGCACTTAGGGAGGCCTAGGCAAGAGGATTGCTTGAACCCAGGAGTTTGAGACCAGCCTGGGCAATATGGGGAGTCCCTGTCTCTACTAAAAAATTAAAAAATCAGCTGTGTGTGGTGGTGCACACCTGTAGCCCCAGCTACTGAGGTGGAATGATCACTTGAGCCCAGGAGGTGGAGGCTGAGGTGAATTGTGATCGTGTCACTGCATTCCAATCTGGGTGACAGAGTAAGACCCCAACTCATAAATACATAAATAATATAAGACTTCACCTGTTCATTAAAGTAGAGAGAGCTAGTAGGTAAGCGGAAGTGAGGGTAGGGAGCACTTCCTATAGCTCCATTGCTCTCTGGAAGGCCCTCATTCAGAACATACCGGATCGTCCCCTTCTGACTGCTTTTGCAGTTAGACCCGAATGACGAATGCCTTCCAGCTGGTTCATTCATTCATTGTTTTCTTTCAGTTATTAAGAGGCACTCCTGTCACATGAGCTTCTGGAATGGTCCATTTCCACCAGAAAGGTCACTGGCCCTGAGTTTTAGTAAAGCCTTGACATCAGCCCCGAGGAGCTAGGGACAGCAGCCAAGGAGAGTGAAGGTCCACAAAGAGGGGATTCTTTTCTGGACTTCTGAGGGGTGATTCATGCTTCAAGATGAAATGTGCTTCCTGGGGCACCATGGTTTCATTGATTGCACAGGGAGTGGAGGGACATGTCCTGGGTCAGTGAGAAGCCCACCTTGCTGACAATCACTGCCAGTTTTCAGAGCACTGACAGGGACCTGTTTCAACCCACTTGCAGCACCCATCTCCTTTTCAAGGCCGTCCTTGGCCAAGCCTCATTTTAGTCCCCGAGTCCTCGAGCTCTCCCTCCCTCTTGTTCGCAACCAAAAAGGCCTTTTCAAAGCCAGGGACAAGGCAGCCGGGGCATTGGTCTTACTTTCATCTACCTTCTTAAAACAAATGCGCACATGAAATATTGTCACCATGGGGCAACACAAGCAGCGGTGCCAGATTTCTGTCTTGTGTTTTTTGTTGTTGTTGCTTGCCATCAGCAGTGAGATGCCCTTCTTCTAGTGACCTGTAGGTGCCTTGAAGCTTTCATAGAGCATGCTCGGTTTCCAGCACATGGCGAGTGCTTATTAAATCACCAGCTGTGGTACTTGGATGTGATCAGATACCCAGATTTCTAGGTCATTGGGCAATGATGTTGTTTGTGTAGGAGATGATGGTTGGCAAAGGCTTCGGGAATCAGGAAATCTGGGATCCCTCCCTGCCTCCCTCATTGTGTGACCTTGGACAGCCCATTCCAGACTTTGTCCCACAAATGGAGCTTCCACTGGCTTTGGAGATCAGACCAGTAACAATGACAGCTACCATTGATCGAGTACTTACTCTACGCCAGGGCTTAGGCTAAACATCTTGCATATGTTCTCCTCACAGGATTGAGATAGCTGTTATTAATTATCCCCACTTAATAGTTGGAAGCACTGAGGCTCTTCAAGGCAAAGTATTTGCATATATCATACCACTATTAAGTGTCCAGACTGGTATTTGAGGCCGGGCGCAATGGCTCACACCTGTAATCCTAACATTTTAAGAGGCGGAGGCAGGAGGATCACTTGAATCCAGGACTTTGAGACCAGCCTGGGCAACATAACGAGACCCCGTCTCTACATAAAATTTAAAATAAATGAGCCTAGCTGGGCTTGGTGGCTCAGCCTGTAATCCCGCCCCTTGGGAGGCTGAGGTGAGTGGATTGCCCAAGCCCGCGGGTTCCAGACCTGCCTGGGCAACTTGGTGAGACCTCTTCTCTACAATAAAACAACAAACAAAAAATTAGCTGGGTGTGGTAGCACGCACCTGTAGTTCCAGCTACTTGGAAGCCTGAGGCGGAAGGATCACCGGAGCCCAGCAGGTCAAGGCTGCAGTGGCC
>NW_007057694.1:256585-277836 GCF_000164805.1 Carlito syrichta | reverse complement strand
CAAAAAAAAAAAAAAAAAAAAGAAAAAGAAGAGAAAGAAGAAAGAATGAAAGAAAAGAAAAGAAAGAATGAAAGAAGGAAAGAAAGAAAAAGAAAGAAAGAAGAAAACTGGGATTTGAACTGAAATCTGTCTAATTCTATGTGTTCTATAACCTTGATCACCTGATAGAACAAATGTTGGGGAGAGGTAAAAGTGAAGGTGGTGTAGATTAACACATAAGAAGGAGAGTTGATGTGGATTTAATATGGCTAGTTAAAAGGAGATGGAAGTACAGGTCTTAGAAAAACAGCATCCCATTGAATGTTCGAGAAGAGAGAGGTCTGTACCCTGCAGTGGGGAAGTAGACCAGATGGCCTGGGGGTTGCTATAAGGGGAACAGGCCTTCTGCTTGGCATGGGAATGTATCTCATAAACCCCATTTCATTTGGATACCAAAAATTTCCTCTCACTTCCCAGGCTCTTTGGGCAGTGTTTTTCTTTCTGTCGCCCTCCTGCCACTAGTCATAGCAGCTTATCTCTGCAGATTCTTCACTCCAGTCCTCATTCTCCAACCTAGTTTCTGGGCCTTCCCCTCCCATCATTATAATCCAGCTGTGGAGGCCTGATTATGCCTCTGGGGTCCCAGAGACACTATGCAGAGTACAGCAAGTGTTAGACAATCCAGTTCTGAGAAATCGCTTATGGCCACTGTTGGCTCCATTGAGAGGTGACCAGCGAATGCACTGAAAGCTATCCTTCTTGGTCCCAGGCAAGTCAGCTCTAAGCTTCTTCTACCATCTTGAGGTGTTTGCAGAAGAGGAACGAGGGTCGAGGTGGTGGCGTGGGGTAAGTGAGCTGACCCTCTTTGCAGGTTAGCATGACGCTGGCTGTGCTCTAGGGGTCAGGAGTCTTGGGTTCTCTTCTCTGCTCAGTGACTCTGGGCACATGACATGAGTTCTTGGTCTTTAGTTTTTTAATCTATAAAAGAGAATGTTGGGCACGATACCCTCTGACATCTCTTCGAGTAAAATGCTGGGTGAACAGAATCAAAGAACTGAGTACCACATGTTCTCATAAGCAGACCCTGAACATTTACCAAAACACTAAAGGGATTGGCAGTAACAGGATGCTGCCAGAGGAGGAGGGAGGAGGGTACACAACATCAATCAGGGTACCTGATCTCAAACCTGGTGAAATGAGGACCAAAGGGAGGCCCAGACTTTGCTTGTACGATGGCCACTTGTATTCCTGAATTGTACCCCACATCTTAAACAACAACAAAAAAGAATGCCAATAAATAAATAAATAAAATGCTGAGTGATCTGGGAGACTGGCTGATTCTTGCCTTTCTCAGGGAATAACTCGGCTGGTCTGGGATTGTAGGAAGTTCAGAGTCAGGAGGGTAAAGGTGACGACTGAAAGAGAAAGAAGCCAACCTGAAAGTTAAGTGACAAAGTCAGAGCTGGAGAAAGTTCCTTCTTGGGAAGGGGGACCGGGTCCAGCCATTCCTCCTCTAACTGCTACCACAGAGTGGCTGAGAGGGGTCTTCTGTACTCACCACTTCCTACAGTATAGGGAGCCCCCATATCGTGTTTTAAAATTTAGCTAGGCGTGGTGCCTTACACCTGTAACCCCAGCACTCTAGGAGGCCAAGGTGGGAGGATCGCTTCAGCCCAGGAGTTTCGAGATCAGTTTGGGCAGCATAGCAAGACCTCATATCTACAAAAAAAAAAAAAGAAAAAGAAAATTAGCTAGGCATGGTGGTTGTACTCACCACTTCCTATGACGTGGAGCACACCCCTGTATATTCTCTTAAAACTTAGCCGAACACAGTGGCTCACGCCTGTAATCTCAGCTGTTGAGGACCCTGAAGCAGAAGGATCGCCTGAGCCCATGAGGTTGAGGCTGTAGTGAGCCAGGATCATGCCACTGCATTCCTGAGTGACAGAGTGAGACCTACCCAAAAAACAAACAGACAAACAAAATGAATTGCACCTCCCTCTTCCTCCTCTACTGTCCCTGAAGAAAGGAGCCCCTGAGTGATGGCGGCAGCACAGGTCTGCACCTGTGTGTGTTTTCTATTTTGGTGTAGACTCAGCTAGGATTCTCCCTCCAGCTCTGCCCCTCTGCCACACAGGTCTCCAGAACTTGGGGACCATGCTCTGTGCTTTCAGGGGACTCTGGTAGGGAGAACATAACCCTTCTGCTGCATTAACTCTGCCTTAAAGGCAGGACCGCCGGGCTCGGTGGCTCAGCCTGTAATCCCGCGCCTTTGGGAGGCTGAAGTGAGTGGATTGCCCGAGCCCACGGGTTCGAGACCGCCTGGGCAGGCAAGACCTCATCTCTACAATAAAATCAAAAAATTAGCTGGGTGTGGTAGTGTGCACCTGTAATTCCTGCTACTCGGAAGGCTGAGGTGGAAGGATCGCCGGAGCCCAGCAGGTCGAGGCTGGAGTGGCTGGGAGCGGCCACTGCACTCCAGTCTGGGCGACAGAGTGAGACTCCAACTCAAAAAGAAAAAAAAAAGGCAGGACCAAGCCATAAGCTCAGCACAGGGGATCTGGGGTCATGGCTTCTTTGTTCATGAGTTCCCTTTGATTCCAGCCTTGGTCTAAGGACCCTTGGACTCTTTCCTTCCTTGGCACGTCTTCTGTTCTCATTTCCTCATATGCAAGGTTAAGGAGCAAATGGACTCCTACTGAACCCACCAAGCCAATTTTCTCCGTGCCTGGCTGTCCTCCGTTTTCCTTACCTCATTACCCTACCCTGGTTATTTCTAATGGCAGTTACCTTTCTTTTCTTTTCTTTTTTTTTGTGTTAAAATCTCATTCTGGAGTACAGTGGCATGATCATGGCTCACCGCAGACTCGACCTTCTGGACTTGGGCGATCCTTCTGCTTCAGCCTCCCGAATAGCTGGGACTACAGGCATGCACCACCATACCCAACTAATTTAAAAAAAAAAATTTGTGTAGAGATAAGGTCTCACTATGTTGCCCAGACTGGTTCTGTACTCCTGGGCTCAAACAGTCCTCCCGTCTCAGCCTCCCAAAGTGCTGGCATTACAGGTGTGAGCCACTGTGCCTGGCCTCATTTTAATAGCTATGTTTCTAACAAACATAAACACAAACACTACTTATTGAGATAACTCATCAAGCAACTTGACTTTTCCTCTCACTGTTTGTTTCTTCAGTGGGACGATATCTTCCCCTCTCCTGGGGTGAAGACTTAGGCCCTGTAACTTTTCTGGTCATTCATAGGCAGTAGAAGGTCCTGTGTCACTTTAAGTCACAAGCATAGTCTCAGTTAAGTACTTCTTATATCCATTCATTTGTCTCTGGACTGGGAGGGGCAGTGCTGTTATTTTCTAGCTTTCAGCTTCCTGGGCTGGGCAGGTATTTATTTTTAAATTTTTAAAAATTTTCTTTTTGTTAAAAAAAATTTTTTTTAGCCGGGCTCGGTGGCTCAGCCTGTAATCCCGCGCCTTTGGGAGGCTGAGGTGAGTGGATTGCCTGAGCCCGCGGGTTCGAGACCCGCCTGGGTAGCGAGACCTCATCTCTACAATAAATAAAAAAATCAGCCGGGCGTGGTAGCGCGTGCCTGTAATTTCGGCTACTCGGAAGGCTGAGGTGGAAGGATCGCTGGAGCCCAGCAGGTCGAGGCTGCAGTGACCGGGAGCGGCCACTGCACTCCAGTCTGGGCAACAGAGTGACTCCAACTCAAAACAAACAAAACAAAACAAAACAAAACAAAAACAAAAAAAAAAAATTTTTTTTGGTTGTAGGTAGGGTGCAGTGGCTCATACCTATAATCCCAGCACTTTGGGAGGCTGAGGTGGAAGGATCACTTGAGGTCAGGAGTTTGAGACCTGCCTGGGCAACGCAGCGGACCTTGTCTCTACAAAAAAACAGAAAATTAGCAGGATATGTTGGCATGGGCCTGTAGTACCAGCTATTCAGAAGGTGGAGGCGGAAGCATTGCCTGAGCCCAGGAGGTTGAGGCTACTGTGAACCATGAACTTGTCACTGCACTCCAACCTGAGTGACAGTGAGACCTTGACTCAAAACAACAAAAAAAAATTGTTTTTGGTAAAGATGAGATCTCACTATATTGTCCAGGACTCAAGTGATCCTCCCACCTCAGCCTCCCAAAGTGCTGGGATGACAGGTGTGAGCCACTGTACCGGCTGGCCTTGAAGGTATTTAAAGCTGATACTCTCTCTTGTGGCCATATTCATGAGTTTCTCAGAGATCCCTTCCCTCCACAATTACTGGGATGTCTCATTTTACTGTCTTGAAATGAGCAAATTTTCCTGTATTCTAGATCACTGCTCCTTTCCCGGCCCCTAAAATTCAGTGATTTCCCTCAAGCCTCTTTTGGCCAAGGTTCTTCTGTCTGTCTGGGTGACCCTCTCAGCCAAAACTTTCTCTGACCCCGTGCCAGCCCTCTCTTGCATGTGGCCCCCCTAGTCCCCGGAAACAGTCACACATCCTTTGGTGCAGTGAACCGGGCAAGGTAGGCTGACCCCAGCTCTGCAGTCTCCCTGCAAACACAGTCCCTGCAGACGCAACAGATGAACAGCCTGTGTCTCACCCTTGGGTGTCAGATGCCAGTTCACCCTGTCTTTCCAGTGCCAGAAGGATGACATCAAGTTTCCTGAGGGGTTTTGGTGAAGCTCCTCTCATCAGTGACGGGAGGCAGATACTCTCTGGGGGTGGGGTGAGATCTCAGAATTCCTCCGCAAAGATTCTCCTCCAACCTCTGCCCATTGCAACTCCTCATCGCCTCTGCGTCAGGGAGGGGCTCTTCCATAACTCCTTCGCAAGTGAGGAATTTTGCAAAATCCTCGTCTGATGTCACTCTTGGGAGCATTTTACCTGTTGTATTTTGGTGCCTTTGTTAAGACTTTTGATTTAACATCTTATGTGCACAGCATTGAAACCATAATTGTCATATTAAGCCCATGACTTCATGGATTAATTGCTTAGGATAAGGCTGCAGTTCATATTTAACTGAAAAACTGACCAAAAAAGGTGAATGAAGCTGGATGTGGTGGCTCACACCTGTAATCCCAGCACTTTGGGAGACTGAGGTGGGAGGATCACTTGAGCCCAGCAGTTCAAGACCAGCTTGGGCAACACAGCAAGACCTACAACTTACATTATTTGAGGACTTACAATGCCAGGTTACTGTTTTTAGTACAATAAACATGCTCTCTTGCTCATCCTAATGAGGAAGGAACTTGTATTATCTCTATTTTATAAACAAATAAGCTGAGGCGAAGAGAGGTTAAGCAACTTGTTCAGGGTCACACAGTTGGCATCAGAGCTGGGTTTGAATTGAAGGAATTTGCCTCCTGACTGTGTGCTTTCAAACCACTACACTCTGTCACTTCCCTCAGGCTTGGGTGATGCTGCCTTAGGAGGTAACTGTAGGATCTTTTTTTTTTTTTGAGTTGGAGTCTCACTCGGTTGCCCAGACTGGAGTGCAGTGGCCGCTTCTGGCCACCGCAGCCTCGCCTGCTGGGCTCCAGCGATCTTTCCGCCTCAGCCTTCCGAGTACCCGGAATTACAGGCATGCGTTACCACGCCTGGCTGATTTTTTGATTTATTGTAGAGATAAGGTCTAGCTGTCCAGGCGGGTCTTGAACCCACGGGCTCAGGCAGTCCACTCACCTCAGCCTCCCAAAGGCACGGGATTACAGGCTGAGCCATTGAACCCGGCTAACTGTAGGATCTTTTTTTTTTTTTTTGAGTTGGAGTCTCACTCTGTCGCCCAGACTGGAGTGCAGTGGCCACTCCCGGCCACTGCAGCCTTGACCTGCTGGGCTCCGGTGATCCTTCCGCCTTAGCCTTCGGAGTAGCTGGAATTACAGGCATGCGCTACCACACCCGGCTGATTTTTTGATTTATTGTAGAGATGAGGTCTCGCTGCCCAGGTGGGTCTCGAACCCGCGAGCTCAGGCAATCCATTCACCTCAGCCTCCCAAAGGCGCGGGATTACAGGCTGAGCCACCGAGCCCGGCTAACTGTAGGATCTTTACGCTGGCATTCAAGCTCTCCATACGTTGCCTTTACATACTTGTCTCTCCTGGCCTCCCAGGAAACTCCTGTGCCCTTTACCAGAGCCTAAATCACCTGTGCGGTAACGTGCCTTGTACCCACCCACGCCTGCTTCGATTGTTCTCCTACCTGGAGGGCCCTCCTCTGCCTTACTACCACCTCGGCCTCCCAAAGCCCTGGGATTAGAGACTGAGCTTCCGAGCCCGGCACTTTTATCTGGGAGGTGATTCAGCGACTCATTTGAGAGTTTGCTTGTTAATTCCCGTAGTTGCTTTGGCCAGAGGTGTACATTAGATTGGAGTCCATTTTAAAGTCAGAGCTGCTGAGGCAGGAGAATCACTTGAGGCCAGGAGGTCAAGGCCCTGGGCAACATAATGAGACCCCATCTCAACAACAAAAAAAATTCTTTAAGTTAGCCAGACATGGTGTAGTCCCAGCACTTTGGGAAGCTGAGGCAGGAGGATGGCTTGAGCCCAGGAGTTCAAGTCTGCAGTGAGCTATGATGGAGTCATTGCACTCCAGCCTGGGCATCAGAGAGAGACCCTGTCTCTTAAAAAAATAGGTAAATAAAGTTAGAGTCCGTCTCAGCTGCCATAGTGGTTTGTCCAAAACCTTTCCTCCTGGGCTCTTTTAACTCCTCTTGTAATTTCGCTGCTGAGTTGCAATGTGTGTTTCTGCAAAGGGTGGTTGGCAAACACAGAACCTCTTTTTTCCAGGTCACTATCTGCCTGTTGCTAACTTATGCAAGACCCTAACCACTCAAGCTTTGATTTCGTCATCTTTGATGTATGGGTGTGGATTAGATCTCTTCAGGTTTTTTTGAGTTTTTTTTGTTTTTGTTTTTGTTTTTGAGTCATAGTCTTACTCTGTTGCCCAGACTGGAGTACAGTGGCACAATCTCAGCTACCATAGCCTTGATCTGCTGGGCTCAGGCAATCCTTCTGCCTCAGCCTTCCAAGCAGCTGCTACCACACCTGGATAATTTAAAAAATTTTTTTATTGTAGAGATGAAGTCTCACCATATTGCCTAGGCTGGTCTCGAACTCCTGAACTCAGGCAATCCTCTTACCTCGGCCTCTCAAAGTACTGAAATTACAGGCTTGAGTCACCAGGCCTGGCCTCCTTCAGTTTTTAATGTTCTATGGTTTTATGTTTTCTTTGTTATCCTCACTAACTTTTAAGCTCCTGAGGGATGGAGCTTTGTCTCAGATATCTTAGTACATCTCAGGATTCTTTGCACAGGGTTTTACACTCAGAGGGTGTTTAGTAATGTTAGTTGGTTGACTGGTGAGAAATACATACTGTGGTAACTGCTCTGGACTTGACTTTCTGACTTTTTTTTTCTTTTAGCTGGGGTCTCACTCTGTCGCCCAGGCTGAAGACAGTGGCACAATCACAGCTCACCACAGCCTTGACTTTCTGGGCTCAGGCAATCCTCCATTTCAGCATCCTGATTAGCTGGGACTGTAGGCGTGCGCCACCACATCTGGCTAATTTTTTTATTTTTGTAGAAATAACATTTTTGCTATGTTGCCCAGGCTGGTCTCAAATTCCTGGCTCAAGCAATCCTCCCACCTTGGCCTCTCAAAGTGCTGGGATTATAGGTGTAAGCCACCACACCCAGCCTTGCCAATTTGATTTTTTAAAAATATTATTGATCTTGATTTCTCAGTTTTTTGACTTTCCCATAAATGTTGTGTCTGAGGTGAGTGCCTCCCTTGCCCCATCTTAGTCTTGGCCTGTGGATCAATCCCTACTTGCCTCTTAAACCAGGAAGGTGTCTCCGGTTCCCACTGCCTTGACTTTGGTGAATTGGTGCGTCCTCAGGCTGGATTATTTGCTGGAGGTTTCGTTTTGATTCAGCCTGGGTGCGGCCCTGTTGCCCCTTGGTAGAGTTAGTTCCTGCAGAGAGGCTGGTTCCTGGAGGCATTTCCTGTATCTGGATGTTTCTTTGGCCTCCAAATGAGGCTTGTTCCTCTATTTTTTATTTATTTATTTTTTTTAGTTGAAGTCTCACTCTGTCACCCAGACTGGGGTGCAGTGGCCACTCCCGGTCACTGCAGCCTCAACCTGCTGGGCTCCGGTGATCCTTTCACCTCAGCCTTCCAAGTAGCTGGAACTACAGGTGCGCGCTACCACGCCCGGCTAATTTTTTTTGATTTATTGTAGAGGGCTTGCCAAGTTCCCCGGGTGGGTCTCGAACCGGCGGTCTCAGGCAATCCACTCACCTCAGCCTCCTAAAGCGCTGGGATTACAGGCTGAGCTACTGAGCCCGGCACTTTTATCCGGGAGGTGATTCAGCAGCTCATTTGAGAGTCAGTTTGCTTGTTAATTCCCGTAGTTGCTTTGGCCAGAGCTGTACATAAGAAAATATACAAATGCACATGGAAAATCATAAACAATACAAAAATTCACAATGATGGAATCCAAAGTGCTTTCTTATGTTTTATTCATTTCTTTTTAGAGAGATGGGGGTCTTGCTCTGTTGCCTAACCTGGAATACCGTGGTGCAATCATGGCTCACTCCAGCCTCAAACACCTGGGCTCAAGTAATCCTCCTGCTTCAGCCTCTGGAATAGCTGGGACTACAGGCACGAGCATCTACACCCTTATTCATTTTTTAAAATGCGGAAACATAGGAAGGGTGACCAAGTTGCGAGTGTCAGCGGAAGAGCCAGACTAGGAAAGTCCTGTTTCTGGACCTTCCATCAGCCAGGAAGCTGCATTCCCCTTTCCTCCCCAGCCCCCAGGTGTCCTCAGATTGTGGAAGACACATGAATCAGCTCTCCCCTTCTGACTGAAGGGCACTTCTTTTTTTTTTTAAACCCTCTGTCCCTGTTTAGCAGTGATGGCCAGGCCTGTGGGAATTGAGGCCACTTTCCCCCACCATTAAATAACCAGCCCCTCTCCGCGTCTCAGCTGTAAATATTTCTGGCCCTGCCTTTTTAGCCTATTGGAGGTCCTCTGGGATCATCCCTCCTCCAGCCCTATTCCTGTCCATGTTCCTCACAATATAGCATCTTCCATAAATATCCGCAAGCATCTTCTTACATACTGTTTACTCATCTTCTCGTCCATTAAAGATCTTCCCTTGACCAAGTCTGGCACCTGTTTCTTTGACTTCATCTAAACACATCTTTGTCTCCAGACATCAAGCCATTTTGTAATTTCCCTGGCCCCTACAGATGACTTGTGGTCTCTTATCCATTGTTATTACGTGGAAAATGCTGAGATATGGTATAATTAATCAAGGAAACAAAATCTCCCAAAGATGCCCGACTGAAGAGTTTCCTTTTTATTTTTATTTTATGTATTGTTTTGGTAGAGATGGGGTCTTACTATGTTGCCTAGGCCGGCCTCAAACTCCCGGCCTCAAGCATTCCTCCTGCCTCAGCCTCCCAAAGTGCTGGGATTGGTTATAAGGCACTGCACTGGGCCGGAATAGTTTTCTTAAGCCCCGTGGGCTGAACACATTGTCTGTGTACCTATCACTCAGGAACTTAGTGTTGACATCAGTAAAAGACTTTATTCTTGGAGATGGATCACTTGAAGCCACCCAAATTACATGTACCCCACCTTTGCAGTTTCCCTTGCTTCTGGGCACACAATCTGAATGGTAGCCCCACCTTTTATTTAGCAGTTATTTGTAATGCCTCCTAATTATGCTGAAGAAAATTCACAGGTAATAGGAACCATGTACATTTTTAAGAATTAGGCAGCGGGCAACCCCCTTGGGTCCCTTCCTGCTCTGGTTGTTTTTCTGTCCTCTCAATAAATTCTGCTTAAAAAAAAAGAAAGAAAGAAAGAATTAGGCAGGGCACAGTGGCTCATGCCTACAATTCCAGCACTTTGGGGGGCTGAGGCAGATGATTGCTTGAGCCCAAGAGTTCCGGAATAGCCTGAGCAATACAACAAGACCTTGTCTCCACAAAAAGTGAAAAA
Organism: Carlito syrichta; assembly: GCF_000164805.1. Taxonomy (NCBI): domain Eukaryota; kingdom Metazoa; phylum Chordata; class Mammalia; order Primates; family Tarsiidae; genus Carlito; species Carlito syrichta. The sequence continues at coordinate 267,854 of NW_007057694.1, read as the reverse complement.
ATTAGCTGGGCGTGGTAGCACGTGGCCAGCTACTCAGAAGGCTTAAGTAGGAGGATCTCTTGAGCCCAGGAATCTGAGGCTGCAGTGAGCTGTGATCGCGCCACTACATTCCAGCCTGGGCGACAGAATGAGACTCCAACTCAAAAAAAAAAAGAACTTTATCCTGGCTCTGGGAGAGTCAATGATGGGAGAGACCTTGAAGAATTGATTTCTGAGCCCCAATAATATAATATCATGTATTTTAATATGTAGTTATTTGGACACGACCACACAGAAGGCAGAAGGACACAGGCAGATGCTTGAGCCTTTACATAGACTCGCCGAGAATGTACCATCCACACATATTCACAAGATACAGGTGTCTTGTGTGGGTGACTCAAATCCAGGAGAGGTGTTGCTGGGGTTGATGTGATTTTCCAAAATGATGAACAATTCTTGGGAAAGTGCCAAAGAACATGAAGTGTCCCCTCAATTTACATGCTAATGGTGTTCCTGGACAGTTCAACATATGTTCAAACCATGTGAAGATCCCCTGAGCTTATTTCATAAAGGGAGTTTGGATCTAGATATAGGAAACTATAAATGTGCTTCTCACTTGCGGAATGTCCAGTGGAACCTTCTCAAGTCATGCAAGAGAGTTCTTTTGTGGACCAGGTGGGAATTGCATTTCAGGGTCCCATTTTTTTTTTTTTTTTTTGAGCCAGGTTTCACTGTTACCCAGGCTGGAGTGCAGTGGCACATTTATGGCTCACTGCAGCCTTGACCTCCTGGGCTCAGGCAATCCTCTCACCTCAGCCTTCCAAGTAGCTGGGACTATAGACATGAGCCACCGCACCCAGCTCCCCTCCTTAAATGGTCACCCGTGATCTCTGTGCTGCGAAATCTTCTCAGTCCCTGCCTGACTTGCCTTTGCAGTTGACCATGGCATTGGGCATTCCCCTGCCTCCGCTTCCTGTGGTGTCCCGAGGTCCTTTCTTGGGTGTCCTCCTGCCTCTCTGGTCCTTGCTCAGGCCCATTCACAGGTCTCCCCTTTACAGGCCATGGGCGTCATCCCATGCACCGTCTCCTCAGCGCGCTACTTCTCTGTGGTGCCCACTCCAGCTGAGGTTCCCACGTGTCCTTGGGCATCTCCAACTTATAGCATTCGAAACAGAGCTCACGGTGGGGCCCCAGACTCGTGCCTCATCCTGTGTCTCTTCTCTTGGGCACGCTGACCACGTCAGAAGTTGGAGTGTCATCCTGAGCCCCTCCTTTTGACCCCCCTTCCTGATAAGTCACTCACCCCGTCCTGTGAGTCATGCTTTCTTAATAGTCTTCACTAATTTGTGTTGTGTTTCTTAATAGCCTTCAGGAATCTGCGTTGGCTGCTTGGCCCTTGTTGACACCTGGGATTGCAGCCCCTAATTTACCATTTGGATCAAGTTCAGGCCCTGAGAGTCCCTCAACACAGATGATATCAGGGTCCCATAAGTAATTAAAAATAAATTAACATCATTCTAAGTCAGAATATAAAACTGTGATTTTAGACACAGTAAGATGTATATGTGTGCTGAAGCCATTGATAGCTTCTTTTTTATTTTCTCTTCTTTAAAATAATTTTATTTTGGCCAGTGCCCTAAGCATGTGTATAGTGTGTCCATGAATACTCCAGGACCGACAGAATCTCAGCTTCCTTCCCAGCCTGGACTTGGGTCTTTGGCTTTGTGGTCTTTGCATATACCTGGTGGCACAAAGTAGATTCTGCGTGTTTAATGAACGTGTGAATGCATGAATAATGAGATGAACCTGAAATGGCTTATTTAAGGCTATGTGTGGTGGCTCACACCTATTATCTCAGCACTTTGAGAGGCTGAGGCGGATTGCTTGAGCCTAGGAGTTAGAGACCAGCCTGGGCAATATAGTGAGACCTTGTCTCTACAAGAAATAAAAAAAATCAGCTGGGCGTGGTGGCATGCACTTGTCCCCACCTACTCCAGAGGCTAAGGAAGAAGGATCACTTGAGCCCAGGAGGTTGAGGCTGCTGCAGTGAGTCATCTGTGATCATGCCACTGCAATCCAGCCTTAGTGACAAAATGAGACCCCGACTTAAAAAAAAAAAAAAAGCTCATTCAAGTAAAAAGCACTGGAAGAATGTGAGTTATTATTAGTTTTCTTATTTCTCCTTTTAAAAAATTTATAGAGACGAGTTATCACTCTGTGGTCCAGGCTGGTCTCGAACTCCTGGCCTCAGGCAATCCTCCTGCCTCAGCCTCCCAAAGTGAGTCACTGTGGCTGGCCAACTTTTCTGATGTTTGCTATTGCAGTAGGATTTTCAAGATTTTGTATTTTCAGCATTTCAAAAACAACCAGCCCTGCATTCATATGCTCAGCCTATGTTGCAGTCCATGGTCTGCACATAAAAGGTGCATGCTAGGATTTTTGAATTAATACGTAAGTGAATTTTTACAATATGATGGTTTGCATGAGTCCCTTTAGCCTTCAGTGAATCTCTTCAAAGACTATTCCAGGTGTCTGGCTGTGGATTGTTTAAAGTGACTGCTGTGACAGTGAGCATGGCAGGGAGGGAGGGGGCAGTGTGGTGTTGTGGGGTTTGCTTTGGAATTAGGTGGTAGGGGTATTGAAATGCGGTATCCACCCTAGAAAGCTTGAGTGTGATCTTGGAAAGGAGGAGCACAGCCAGAAGGCCCAAGTCAGCCAGTGTGACAAGAACTAGCAGCAAGCTTTCTGGAAGTGAAAACATCATATAAAACCCAGAAGACTGTGGTTTAACAAGCATAGCCCAACTCATGATTATGGGTTTCTGGACAAAACAAGTGTCAAAACATTTCCAGCAAATAGGAACTACATACGCTCATAGTCCCCGATGTTTCACCCTGTCTTCTGGCATGGGATGGAGAGGCCTTCTAGAAGACTGCGGATCTGAGGCGGGGGAAGGAGTAATACAGGGAGAAGCAGGAGGAAGAAGGGCCAACTTGGGAGAGGAAACATTTCCGTGAGGGACATTTTGCCAGGCAGAAATCCCAGAGCCAGAATTTTTGTGCCCAGTGAAGACCTCTGATAGTCAAGGTTGTTCTCCCTGGATTTGCCCTCTGTGTCTGTTCCTAACAAGAGGGCCCCCTCTTTTTTTTTTTTTTCCAAACTTCTAATCTGGAAGTAATTTCAAATGTACAGAAAAGTTGCCAAAAGAGTATGAAACACCGAGGGACTCTTTATCCAGATTCACCTATTTTTTAAAAAACATTTTTGTCTTTTTGTTTGTTTGTTTGTTTGAGGCAGAGTCTCACTCTATCGCCCAGGCTGGAGTGCAGTGGCATGCTCTTGGACACCACAGCTTGACCTGCTGGGCTCAGGCAATCCTTCCACCTCAGCTTTCCAAGTAGCTGGAACTACAGGTATGCACCAGTCACCACGCCCAGCTAAATTTTGGATTTATTGCAGAGACGAAGTCTCACCATGTTGCCCAGGCTGGTCTTGAACCCGTGGGCTGAGGCAGTCTTCTCGCCTCAGCCTTCCAAAGTGCTGGGATTACAGGCATGAGCCACTGCACCTTGTTTGTTTTTTGAGTCAGAGTTTCTCAGTAAGCCTGGGAAGGGGACTATGCCTGTGTCAAGGGGTTTGCTTTGAAATTAGGTGGTTGGGGGCTGTTGAAATGGGGTAGCCACCCTAAAAGCCTGTATGTGATCTTAGAAGGGAGGAGCACAGCCAGAGGGGCCATTTTCAGCTTTTTTTTTCCTGCCCAGGCTGGAGTGCAGTGGCAACAAGCACGGCTTACCATGCCTCAACCTCCTAGGCTCAGGCAATCCCCCTGCCTCAGCCTCCAGAGTAGTTGGGACTACAGGTAAGCGCCACCATGCCCAACTAATCTTTCTGAACTTTTGTAGAGATGAAGTCTCGCTATGTTGCCCAGGCTGGTCTCAAGCTTTTGGCCTCAAGTGATTTTCCCGACTTGACTTCCCAAAGTGTTGTGATTACAGGCGTGAGCCACTGAGCCTGGCCCCATTTGTTTTTATCATTTGCGTTCTCTCTCTGGATATTTTTTTTTCTGAGCTGTTGAAGAGTAAGTTGCCTACAGGGTGGTCCTTTGTCCCTAAATATTTCTTAAGGATAACCTTGAGTAACTTAGACATTGATACCATATTTGATCTACTCTGCATATTGTATTCGGGCTTTATCATTGACCCAGTGTCCTTTGGAGCTTTTCCCTCTTCAGAACAGGATCCCAGTTGGGAATCACATGCTGCATTTAGTTGTCATGTCTGTTTAGTCTCTTTAATCTAGACCAGTTCCTTTGCCTTTCTTGTCTTTCATGACATTGACACTTTTGAAGAATGTATCTTCCACCCCCACTGCCTTTTAAAAGAAATAGAATGTTCTTTTTTTTTTGATGTCTGATGTTGCCTCATGTTTAGACTTGGGTTATCCATCCCTGGTTGGAATATCCGTGAATGACACTGCATCTTTTTCAGTGCTGTTCACCTGCCCCTCATGTGTGATGTTAAGTTTGATCACTTGGCCAAGGTGTTGCTCAGTTTCTTCACTGAGAACTTACTATTTTTCGCTTGCTATGAGTAGACAACCTATGAGAGACACCTTAAGATCATATAGGTCGGGTGCAGTGGCTCACACCTGTAATCCCAGCACTTTGGGAGGCCAAGGCAGGCAGTTTGCTTGAGCCCAGGAGTTCGAAACCAGTCTGGGCAACATAGTGAGACCTTGTCTCTACAAAATAATTAATTAATTAACTTTTAAAAGACTGTATAAATATACTCTTCCACATCAATGTCTTGCCCCTAGATTTACGGACCGTGTACTTTGCTTTGCAAGGTATTTTTGGATTTCAGCCCAAGGAGCAGGAGTTCAAAGCTCCCTAGGACCAGGTGGCCATTTTTGGGAGGCATCACCCATGTGGAAGGGCCTGTCTGTGTTGGCTCAGCCCTCTTGTATAGGCACATCTCCACAATTGTCTTCCTACTCCCCCCAGAAACAGCTCATTCGTCAGTCTTACTCAACTAACATGTTACTGTGAAAGCTACTCAGCTCTATTTCAGCGCACTGGGGTATAAAAAGCAGCCTAGTGCCCTCTCTGTGTCTCTCTACACAGCCTGAGACAGAGATGGGGAGATAAGATTTGGGCTTACTGAAAGTGAAAGCCGTATAAGTTGTCAGTACTTCTTAAGAGTTTGGGGGAGGAGCCGGGCTTGGTGGCTCAGCCTGTAATCCCACGCCTTTGGGAGGCTGAGGTGAGTGAATTGCCTGAGCCCATGGGTTCGAGACCCGCCTGGGCAGCGAGACCTCATCTCTACAATAAAATAAAAAAATCAGCTGGGCGTGGTAGTGCATGCCTGTAATTCCGGCTACTTGGAAGGCTGAGGTGGAAGGATCGCTGGAGCCCAGCAGGTCGAGGCTGCGGTGGCCGGGAGCGGCCACTGCACTCCAGTCTGGGCGACAGAGTGAGACTCCAACTCAAAAAAAAAAAAAAAAAAGAGTATTGGGGAGGAGGGGTCGTGGTGAGTTAAGTAGGATGCAGGGTCTTTTGTTAAGGAGGGTAATTTGAGTGGGCATTGAAGGACAGGCAAATGTGTGTAAACGAGGAGTCCCATGGGCAGAGACCCGGAGAATGGAGAATGAATTGGAGTGACTGCAGGGCAGTGAGTTATGGCCCAGCTGGATAGGGCCAAGGGTTGGGGCAAGGGACAGGACCTATCCCCTTTTACTTGACAAAGTGATTTGAACAACAAAATCTTACTGAGCGCCTACCTCGTGCCAGACATTACAAAAAAAACTTTTCCAATTCTGAAAGCAAAACATGTTCAGTATAGGAAGTTGAGAAAAGTAGAAGCATAAGTTGGCCCTCTGTATACACGGATTCCACATTCTCAGATTCAATTAACCGTATATTTGAGAAAAAAATGTCTTAAACCCCATGTAACAACAAAAAATAAAAAACCAATACAATATAATAGCTACTTACATAGCATTTATATTGTATTAAGTATAAGTAATCTAGAGGTAACATAAAGTATATAGGAGAATGTGCATAGGTTATATGCAAATATAACAATATATACAGATACCATGTTATTTATTTATTTTTTTATTGAGCCAGGGTCTCACGCTGTCACTCAGGCTGGAGTACAGTGGCATAATCACGGCTCACTGCAGCTTCGACATCCTGGGCTCAGGTGATCCTCCCACTTCAGCTTCCCAAGTAGCTGGGCCTACAAGTGTGCATCATCATGCCCAGCTGATTTTTTATTTTTTGTAGATACAAGGTCTCACTATGTTGTCTAAGCTCTCAAACTCTTGGACTCAAGCCATCCTCTTGCCTCAGCCTCCCAAAGTATTTAGATTATAGGCATGAGTCACTGAGCCTGGCCACCATGCCATTTTATATGAGGGACTTGGGGACTTAGGCATTGGGGGCTTGGGTGTCTGTTAGGGGGTGGAAACCAGTGCCCTGTGGATACCAAAGAAGGACTGTACAGAGTTTTTAATAAAAAGTTGCACTATTCTATCATCCAGAGCTAACTGGATGTCAATCATGACATATTTCCTTCATTTTTAAGATATTTAGCTTTTTTTTTTTTTTGGTAACAGCATTTTTTTGTTTGTTTGTTTCATGGACGCACTAGCCCTTCTTATCCCTCAGAGAACATTAATAATGCTTTTAAAAACATTTCATTCTGTTAGCTCATAATTGTGTTTCCTAGCTAGAACTTCTTCTGTTTTAAAATTTGGTGCTTCATCTGCAGCCTTGGTTCCTGTCAAATGTTGGCTGAGCCTTGGTTGCGTGTGCCTCTTGTCATCTCTTAAGGTTTCTGGTCACCCCTCTGTGAACGCTGACTGTGTGCACTAGAGCCAGCCACCACTGACTATGGACAAGGGTGGGATGTGCCTGCTTGTGCTGGCAGGAGCCGGTCTAGATGTCCCCTGCCTCTCTACCCCAGTGTCCAGGGCACAGAAATGTGGAGAGACCAGGCATGGGGGCGTGCCTGGCCTCACCGCTCCAAACACACTAATCACCAACTCAGGGCCCTGCTGTGTCCGGATGTGCAGCCTGCAAACTTGGGGCCCCAGAGCTGCTCCTCTAGCTAGCACAGAACCCACAGGCCACTGCTTGGCTTCCCATCCCAGCACTGGCACCTTCTAGCCCTGTAACCTTGAGAAAGCTATATCACCTCTGTGAGTCTTATTTCTAAATTCTCTTCTCAGCCGTCCTAATGAATGTAATGGGTCCTCTGTTTCCTTTGTCAAAAGGAATGTTAATTATTTTCAGCAGCCTAATTACGTGGCTAATGAGAAACTGACTGAGATAACATTGCCTTTAATTACTCTTGCCTAACTGCTATTTGCAGCCATGTTTTGAGCGCATCGCAAGGAGATGGAGCTGTCCAGCGAAGAGCTGAGCAGAGGGCCAGGGCTGGGCTCATGGCTCGTGGTGGAGGTGCCTGGTGTGGCTGGGGCCTGTGCCCAGCCGCATGCATGCCAGCCTTTCCCGTGCGCTGTGACTTAAAGGGAAGGGGCAGTCCAGACTGGATCGGGTAAAGAGCAGACAGCAACCATCAGGGCTCCCTCAGAACAACTCTCATCCCTCAGTTTCCCCCAATACGTCTGCCCTGCAGGCTCTTTGGGCCACGCCCCCTCACTCTTAGAGGCCCTGCATCCTGCCTTTCCCCTTCTCAACAAATGAATTGTGAATCCCTGTGCTGTGTCAAGCAGGTGTTATCTAGAACAGAGGTCCCCGACCTTTTTGGCATCAGGGAGCGGTTTCGTGGAAGACAGTTTTTCCACGGACAAGGTGAGGGTATTGGTTTCGGGATGATTCAAGCACATCACATTCATTGTGCAGATCAGCGGCGGCATTAGGCATGTGTAACCTAGATTTCTCACATGTACAGTTCACAACAGAGTTCACGGTCCTCTGAAAATCTAATGCCACTGCTGATCTGACAGAAGAAGGAACAGGTGGTAATACAAGCCATGAGGAGCAGCTGTAAATACAGATGAAGCTTCTCACTTCCTGCTGTGTGGCACAGTTCCTAACAGGCCACAGACCGATCTGTGCCATGGAAATGCAAAGATAAGGGACTCAGGGTCCAGATAGCTTTCAAAAAATTCAAATCAGTCCCTCTCCTCTTTGTCCAGAGAGAAATGTCTGTGTTTTGACCCCTCTGCCTCCCAGGTTTCTCTTATGTGCTGCAACCTTCCTGGTCCTCAGGTGGTGTCTTTCAAAGACTGGGCCTAGGTGGGCAGACCCTTGAAAGGCAGCCCTTCCAAGGACCCAGGGACAGCTCACATGGGATTGTCTGATATGAGAACCTATTGTCAACGGTAGGTGGCCCATTGCCAGAGGTAAATCAAGTCCCCTAGTACTTGTCCACTCGTCTCCATCTCTCATGAGTGATGCCGGGGAAAAAGTCCCAGTAGAGACCTTGTCCCTCCCATTTTCTAGTGCCTTGACCTCTCTGAGCTTTGTGTGGTTCCTGAGTGAATCCAGATTGAGGCTTGCCCTGTGGACTTGTGGAGGGGCAGATGAGAAGGGCCTGAGTGCAAGCTGCCTGGTGCACAACAACAATAAATGATCAACAATAAACGGAGTGCTGGAGTGCAGTGGTGCGATCATAGCTCACTGCAGCCTCAAACTCCTGGGCTCAAGCAATCCTCCTCCCACATAGCTGGGACTACAGGTACATGCCACCACACCTGGCTAATTTTTAAATTTATTTATTTATCTGTTTCCTTCCTTCCTTTCTTTTTTAGAGACAATCTTGCTATGTCGCCCAGACTGGTCTTGAACTCCTGGCCTCAAGGGATCCTCCCACCTTGGCTTCTGAGGGCACTCAGATTACAGGTGTGAGCCGTCTAGTTAGTTAAAATTGAAATAGCCTCATGAAGCTAGTAGCTATTCAATTGAATTGTGTGGTACTGGGGTTTGTAGAAGAAATAATCTATTTGTGCACTGCCTCTTCTTAAGAGGCTGTGCTTCCTCTCTTGTCTTCATGAATCCTGTTTGAGGAAAATAGTCAAGAGGTGCCAAGTTGCTGGCAAGGGTCAGGTGAGTCATCCTCTCCACAATCAAGGGGAAATGACAAAGTCTGGGCAGAAACCAGGAGGGAGATTTAGAGCCCCTGCAGCTGTGGCCATCCTGCTGCTCTTGCTAGGAGGCTGAACTGTCTGGTTCTCAGTTCCTCCCCTTTCTGCCTGGGGTCAGAAGGGCCATAGTCACTGGTTTTTATAGCAGCGGAGCTGGGCAGGAGGTGTTCAGTTGTCTGATCCTTGTGCCAGCTAGACCTGGTCTAGATGGGGGAAATTCGACAGTGTTGGCCAGGATTTTCTTGATTGCAAATGACGGGAAACTGAACAAATTAGTTTGAGTAAAAAGGAATATTTATTTTCTCATTAAACGGAACCACCCAAGTTAGGTACAGTATTCTGGTGCCTGGTAAAGTTACTTAAATTCTTTCAATTGCAAGCAGATGGAAATTCCAGGCCATCAGTCAGAGTTTCACTGGGTCTTCACTTGCCAGCAGATGCTTTGCCAAACAGCAGCTGAATAGGACCCACCATTTCCAGCCCCCACCAGCAAGGAGCATCTTCACCTGGTGTTCAACTTGGTGGTTGGGAGCTTTACCCTGGCCCAGCTGGCACTGTAGGGACCACCAGCTGACTTCCGCAGTAAGGGGCAGGAGTTGTTTGACTCTTTCATTGCCACCCTCTGAGGACCAACAGTTGGGATCTCTGGTGATAGCAAACTATAACTTACGTTTGGTTTATTTGGGATGCGGAGTGATAAATCTCTCCCTATTTTATTTTTTTATGTTTTCTTTTTAATTTTTTGAGTCAGAGTTTCACCCTGTTGCCTAGGCTGGAGTGCAGTGGCACACTCACAGCCACTGCATCCTCAACCTGCTGGGCTCAGGCGATCCTTCCGCCTCAGCCTTCCAAGTAGCTGGAAATACAGGCACGCCACTGCGCCCAGTTAATTTTTGTGATTTATTGTAGAGATGAGATCTCACCAAGTTTCCAGGCTGGTCTCGAACCCATGAGCTCAGGCAATCCTCTCACCTCCACCTCCCAAAGTGCTGGGATTACAGGTGTGAGCTACCATGCCCAGCCTGTTCTTTTACTTTTAACTTTTATAAAGATGGGAGTCTCGCTATGCTTCCCAGACTGATCTTGAAGTGAGTGTTCTGGCCCCAAGTGATTCTTCCACCTTAGCTTCCCAAAGTGTTGGGATTACAGGTGTGAGCCACCATACTGGGCCCATCTCCCTATTTTAATTATAAAGATACACATCAAAGGAACCAGCAAACAGGATTCCCAAATTAAAAAAAAAAAAGGTGTTGTATGAGTCCCTTCCGCATTGCAGATAGGAGTCTGTCTTTTTGGAAGTAGATTGGCAGCTGATTGACTGGGCGTGGTGGCTCACTCCTGTAATCTCAGCACTTTGGGAGACTAGGGTGGGAGGACTGCTTGAACCCAGGAGTTCAAGACCAGCCTGGGCCACATAGCAAGACCTTGTTTCTGCAAAAATTTAAAAAATAAGCCATGTGTGGTGGTGCAAAACTGTAGTTCTAGCTACTCAGGAGGCTGAGATGGAAGGATTGCCTGAGCCCAGAAGGTCAAGGCTGCAGTGAGGTGAGCCATAATTGTGCCACTGGGTGACAGAGTGAGAATTAAAAAAAAAAAAAAGAAAAAAAAAATATATAGCAGCCAATGCTTCCAATTTGTATATACCTTTCACTTCTAATTGGTGGACAAACTCATTACTTAGAGTCAGAGGCTCTCAGACCCCATTTAGGGAGTTTCTCCAGGGTTGTCCCTAACACCTGGATCCAGGGTTTGTGTAGATATCACTGGGACCTGGTCTCTCCTCCCCTCCTCAACCCCATCCCAGTTACTTTCTGACTCCAAGGTTTCCTCACTAACTGTTCCCTCTGCTTGGAATGCTTTTCCCAAGTCTCTCTGCAGGACTCTCCTCTCCCTGCTCGATGCCCAGAAACCACCTCCCCAATGTTGACACTCGCCCTCAGCGTCCAGCTTCTTTCTGTCCTTGCCAGGCTCTTCCCCATCGTCATGACATAATATCAGATATTGCCTGAGCCCGCGGGTTCGAGACCTGCCTGGGCAACTTGGTGAGCCCTCATCTCTACAATAAATCAAAAAATTAGCCTGGTGTGGTAGCGTACGCCTGTAGTTCCAGCTACTTGGAAGGCTGAGGCGGAAGGATCGCTGGAGCCCAGCAGGTCGAGGCTGTGGTGGCCGGGAG
>NW_007057694.1:254715-256565 GCF_000164805.1 Carlito syrichta | reverse complement strand
GTGGCCGGGAGCGGCCACTGCACTCCAGTCTGGGCAACAGAGTGAGACTCCAACTAAAAAAAAAAAAAAGAAATCAGACATTATCCATGTGCTGGCTTGCCTATTTGTTGTCTGTGTCTCGCCTGCCTGTGAGCTTCAGGGAGCAAGACTGTTGTCTGGTTGACACGTAGTACAGTGCCTGGCCTTCAGTGGGTACTCAATAAATATTTGGCGACTGCTGGAATACAAAGCCTTGAAGAACCAAGCCAGCTACCACAGGACTTCTTGGACTGGCTTCCCTGTTTAGAAATCTCTGGGGTGGCTGGGTATGGTGGCTTGCAACTGTAATCCCAGCACTTTGGGAGGCCAAGGCAGGAGGATTGCTTGAGCCCAGGAGTTCTAGACCAGACTGGACAACATAGTAAGATCCTGTCTTTTCAAAATATAAAAAAATTAGCTGGACATGCCTGTAGTCCCAGCTACTCAGGAGGCTGAGATGGGAGGATTGCATGAGCCCAGGAGGTGGAGGCTGCAGTGAGCTATGGTTGTACTACTGCACTCCAGCCTGGGTAATAGAGTGAGACCCTGTCTATTTAAAAAAAAAAAAGAACCTGCGGGTTTGAGACCCACCTGGGTAGTGAGACTCGTCTCTACAATAAATCAAAAAATCAGCTGGATGTGGTAGCGCATGCCTGTATTCCGGCTACTTGGAAGACTGAGGCTGAAGGATCGCCGGAGCCCAGCAGGTCGAGGCTGCGGTGGCCGGGAGCGACCACTGCATTCCATTTTGGGCGACAGAGTGAGACTCCAACTAAAAAAAAAAAAAAAAAAAAAAAAAAAAAAAGCCTAACATGGTGGCTCACGCCTATAATCCCAACTTTGGGAGGCAGAGGTGAGAGGATTGCCTGAGTTCAGAGGTTTGAGACCAGCCTGGGCAACATAGCGAGACCTTGACTCTCCATTAAATCAAAAATATTAGCTGGCCGTGTTGGCGTGCGACTGTAGTTCCAGTTACTTGGAAGGCTGAGGCAGAAGGATCTCCCGAGCCCAGCAGGTCGAGGCTGTGCTGGCCATGAGTGTGCCACTGCCCTCCAACCTGGGCAACAGAGTGAGTCTCCAACTCAAAAATAACAACAACAACAACAACCACTCAGACAATTAAAGTACCTAACCTTTACAATCACATTATCAATTCTTAAGAGAGTACTTTGCCTACTCACAGATAAGTAATGATGTATCATTTGGAAACTGAAGACTCCCTCTCAAATAAATCATTTGCCTCATCCTTTCCTTGTTTAAAACAAGGTTGCTGTTTCTGGCAGGTCGAGGTTGCGGTGGCCATAAGTGTACCACTATATTCCAGCCTGGGTGACAGTGTGAGACTCTGACTCAAAAAAAAAAAAAGCATGAAATCTCTGAGGGGGCTTGGGCTTAGCTGTACAAGACTGTAAAAAGCAGCACCCTGGTGCCTCCCCACTGGAGCAGAAAGCCCTCCTGGGGTTATTTCTGCCTCTACTGGTGAGGCAAAAGGGGGCAGAGTCCCTGTCGCTCCTGAAGGTGCAGTGTGGCGGCCAACCTGCAGGACACCCTGAGGACAGAGACAGTGATGCAGAGAACGCTGATAAATCCCTGCCACTTTACCAGGAGAGTTGTGAGGACATGGCCTCTTCCTGGCCGGCAGGAGGAGGTGTACTGGCCTCGTGTGATGCGGGTTCTAAGCCCTCCAGCTGCAACCTGATAGGGTCTTCACAGGGGGTTATTGATGAAGGGGAGGTGAGGCTGTGCATAGTAACACACACCTGCCCTAGGATGGTGGCCAGACAACTAATTAGAGTGGCCAGCAACTGGCCAACCCTTGGGGCAATGACTGG
>NW_007057694.1:246230-254613 GCF_000164805.1 Carlito syrichta | reverse complement strand
AGGGAAAGGGACTTGGGAAGAGATTGTCCTCCCCATTGTGGGAGCTGGGTGATCAGGGTGTGCTCAGAGGGGGGTTTGGGAGGGAGTGTGAGGCAGAGTGGGCTAGAGGGGGAGGAGGAAGGGAAGGGAGGAGGCCGACAGGATGAGGTGGCCTCCAAGAGAGACAGAAGATGGGAGGAGAAGTCGTCGGGCAGGCAGGGCAATGCAGATTTCAAGCCAGAATGAGGGGGCAGAGCAGGACAGGGCCCACGGGGTAAGGACATGGTTCCCAGTTCCACCTGCATTCCTCCTGCCAGTCAGGTCCCTGGGGCTTGGGCCTCCTCCCTGGGCCTCCTCCCTGCTTTTCAGGGGGAGATGGCCAGACATAGTCTCTCCCCAAGGAGGATTTGGAATCCCAGTTGCATTTGCAGCTGAGCTCAAGTTTGGTCACGCCTCGGTTTGGGAAGTTGCCAGGCCCGTTTGTGTTCCGGGCTGGTCTTACCACAGGGTAAGTAAAAGTAGTTGTTCTGGGTCACATGGGAAGAGCTGGCAAGGGTGTGAGACCTTTGGCTAACCAGACTGCTCCCCAACGGATCTGTGGACATCTTCTCTTTCCTTTGTAAGCAGCTGGGTGGGGAATGTGAAATAATATGAAATATAGGGGATCTCTGTCCCAATTCCCGTCAGAGAGCTCCTAAAAGCCTTGGAATATCCTGAGTGATGGGCATGTCCTTTTTTTTTTTTTTTTTACTTAATTTTATTATAAAGATGGGTACAAGTCAGGATTAGATACATAAGTAATGTACGTGAAGGTGAAATTTAGGCCTCCAACTGGTCCTCACTTCCCCTGGTTGGGGATTAGGTACCCTTTGTGTTGTTACATGCCCCCCACCCCCTTTTTTTTGAGTCAAAGTGTCACTCTCACCCAGACTGGAGTGCAGTGGCACGATTACAGCTCACTGCAACCTTGACCTTTGGGCTCAGATGATCCTTCCTCCTAAGTCTCCCTAGTAGCTGAGATTACAGGCATGTGCCACCATGCCAGCTAACATTTTGACTTTTTGTCGAGACAGATCTTGCTATGTTGCTCAGGCTGGTCTCAAACTCCTCAGATCAAGCCATCTTCCCGCCTCAGCTTCCCAAAGTGCTGGGATTACAGGCATAAGCCACAAAGCCATGGCCTAATGGGCGTGTCTTTGCTATTCATGGTAAACCCCTTTGATAACACCTGAGTTTATGCTGATAAAGTTACTCAGAATGGGGCCTCTGGATAGCTTGGGGGAGGGGCAGTCACCAGAAAGGCCACATGCTTAGAGGATTAGAAGGCTGAATTCTCAGGCTCATACACCAACATCCAGGAAAGGTTGTCCAGGAAAGGTTGCAGGGTGGACATCCAGCTATATAAAAGGTCTTGAACAGGACCTGATGAGTTTCTGGGTTGCCCAACAAAGGTGCAGGCAACCTTCCCCCATACCTTGCCCCATCCGCCTCTCATGGTACACCTGCACCTTTTATAATAAACCACTAAAGGTAAGTGTTCCCCCAAGTTCTGTGAACCATTCTACCATAATTAATCAAACTCAAGGAGGGGGTCATAGAACCTTGGTTTGTAACCAGTCGGTCAGAATAGACGACAGTCTACTGCTTGGGATTGGTGTCTGAGATGGTAGGCCGTCTTGTGGGACTGAGCCCTCAAAACGTGATCCTGATGCTGTCTCGGGATAGATAGTGCTAGAGTTGAAATGAATTGTTGGATGCTCGGCTGGTGTCTGCTAGAGAATTGCTTGGTACTTGGGGAGCCCCTCTTACCGCTCACAACTGGTCACAGAAGTGTTCTGTGTTGAGCATGAGAGTAGAGGGGAAAAACGGAACGTTCCTTTACAGGGAGATTTGTGGAGGGTTAAGAAAAGGTGAGGGAGGGGGAGGGGAGGCAGCTAGTGTTTGCTGCTGTCCTTTCTGGCTAAGACGGTTCTAGGACAAGGAGATGGTAGAGAGAGGGTGAGGGAAGATTTGGTTTTTAGGTTCTGGTCAGAGAAGCAGAGACTCAATCCTGCAAGCCCAGCTTACCTCAAATAGTTATAGGAAAGGAGAGAAAATGATGCAGAGGGATTTCCCGCCAGCAGCCTCTTTGGGAAACGACTCCATGAGCACAGGCTGTACCTTGTTTGTTTTTTGGTTTTGGGTTTTGTTTTTTTGTTGTTTTTTTTTGAGACAGGGTCTCACTACCACCCAAGCTGGAGTTGCAGTGGCATGATCATAGCTCACCATAACCTCGACCTCCTGGGCTCAGGCAATCCTTCCACCTCGGCCTCCTGGGTAGCTAGGACTATAGGTGGGCACCAGTATGCCTGGCTACATTTTTTATTTGTATTTTTTGTGGAGAAGAGGTTTTGCTATGTTGCCCAGGCTGGTCTTGAATCCCTGGGCTCAGGCTATCCTCCCACCTTGGCCTCCCAAAGTGCTGGGATCACAGGCGCCTGGCTTGGGTGTGCCCATTGAGAGTGTCAGCACATTGTAGAAATTGTCATTCTCCACCCGGAACCTGTTCTTGGCCCCTCACCCCCGTAGGAGCCTGCGGCGTCTTCCAGGGTGCCTAGGATGCCCTGTTCCTGCCCCAGCCCTCCTGTGTGATGTTGGACATATCTCTGTGTTACCCAGACCCAAGCCACCCACTGTGCATCTCCTCACTTCTCAGTCCCTATGGCGGCTCTTGGAGATGAGAGAACTGTTTCCTTCCTCTGCAGGGGCAGCTTGATCATTGTCAACCAACACTTAGGGTGCTTTCATGATAGTGGCCTAGAAATCAGAGAACAACACCAGACAGACCTGTGCCTGGTTAACAACCATGGATGACTCACTCACCCCTTCTCCACCTTGCTTGTCCACCTATCCAGCAGAAATTCTATGGTGTCCACCCGGGCGTGGTGAAGAATGCCTATAGACCCAGTTACTTGGGAGGCTGAGGCAGGAGGCTCTCTTGAGGCTGGGAGTTTGAGACTAGTCTGGGCAACACAGCAACATGCCGTCTTAAAAAAAAAAGGCAGAGTGAGGTGGATCATGCTTGTTGTAATCACAGCACTTTGGGAGGCCGAGGTGGGAGGATCGCTTGAGCCCAGGAGTTTGAGTCCAGCCTGGGCAACATAGCGAGATCTTGTCTCTACAAAAAGCAAAAAAATTAGCTGGGTATGGAGGCGTGCACCAGCTCCTCAGGAGGCTGAGGCGGAAGGACCGCCTGAGTCCAGGAAGTCAAGCTGCGGTGAGCTGTGGTGCCACTGCACTCCAGCCTGGGTGACAGAGCGAGACCTCCTTCTCCAAAAAAAGAAAAGAAAAAAA
Source organism: Carlito syrichta (assembly GCF_000164805.1). NCBI lineage: Eukaryota > Metazoa > Chordata > Mammalia > Primates > Tarsiidae > Carlito > Carlito syrichta. Next base: position 251,301 of record NW_007057694.1, on the reverse strand, counting down.
AATTCTGTGGTCTCAAGAATTCATCTTGTGGTGGGGGAAACAGACACATAAGAAATAATTTTTGTTTGTTTTGAACAGCCTGTGCTGTTGCCCAGGCTGGAGTGCAGGGGCACAACCATAGCTCACTGCAGTCTTGAACTCCTGGGCTCAAGAGATTCTCCCCCCTCAGCTTCCTGAGTATCTTAGACTACAGGCATGCACCACCATGCCTGGCTAATTAAAAAATTTTTTTTGTAGAGACAGGGTCTTGCTTTGTTGCGCAGGCTGGTCTCAAACACCTGGCCTCAAGCGATGCTTCCACCTTGGCCTCCCAAAGCACTGGTATTGCAGGCGTGAGCCACCATGCCTGGCCATAAGAAATAATTTTGAGATGGGACAACATGTTTCAATAGAAGGATGGTCAGAGTCCTGTGGGAACCTCAGTGGTCGAATGACCCCGAGGCTGTGGGACAGCCTCACAGAAGAGTGAGTTGGGAGCAGGATCTGGAAGGAAGAGGGACTGGATAGCTGCAGAGGAGGACAGGAAAGATGGCAGGGCTTGACACCTCGTGGTGGTCTCTGCTCCCTCGCGCTCCCAGGAGCACCTCAGGCGTGTCGATGGAGAAGCCGGATGGACACACTCAGCTGCATGTTTGCAAAATAAGCAGCTTACAGAACGGACTAAGTAGATTACATGGCCTGAGACCAGTGCGTGCAGGCATGTGTCTTAAAGCGGAGGTTCAGGTGGGACGCAGCTTGAGGGCACGCTGTATGAAGAAGGGGTGACCCTGGAGCCTCAGGACTGGGGCTTGCGTCAAATGGGTGGTGCTGCCAGCTTGCTTGATGTCCTGAACCTCCGCATCTTCATAGGTGAAGTGGTGGTGATCGTTTCCACCCTCCCTGCCCCACGATCAGGAGAAAGGACGTAAGCTCCATGCACGTGTTCACGGCTTTCAGGGATCTTCACACGTTTGTGTGCTCACAAAACTCCTCGTTCAGGTTGTGCAGTCCACGAAGCAGCCGTGTGTCCTCTGTCCCCTGGGACCTGTTCTTGGGGGCATGTTCTTTTTGGGAAGTGGTGCTGGGGACAGCTCATGCACTTGGAGGAAGAGGTGGGACGCCTCTAGACCACCGTCTCATCCCCTGCCGGCTTCCTGAGGCAAAAGCCTGCAGACCAGGCAGCAGGAGGCATCTGGTGAGAGTCTGGCCCCGAGAGGACCCCGTTCCAGCTGCTGTGGCTTCATCACCAGGGTGACACCTCCCACGCAAGTGGACTTGCAGGGCTGCAGTGGGAACAGCGGACTGAGCCGGCAGGATGTGTTCTTTGCTTTCTGTTTTAGTTCTTCTAACTTGGGCTGTGGAGGGGCCTGCTGAGGCCCTGGGAAGGGGAAGTGCCCAGGGGTGGGACAGAACTCCCTAGGTAGAGGGGCATGGTGGTGCTGGGGGTAGGGGAGATCAGACATGCCCCATTAAGATCCGTGATAAGTATGTGCCAGAGCACCCCTGCCTACACTCGGGCAGGCTGGGAGAAGGGAGAGGAGGGACAGGTAGAGAGGGCTAGAGGGTCCCATTTGTGGAGGAGCTAGGGTGAGACAGGCAAGGCCTCTGTGTAGGGGCCCCTGGGGGAGACATGTGGGAGCACACGTGCCTGCGGTGAGTTTCAGGTCCCCAACTCCTGCTTTTTCACTTCTCCGTGGCTCCCCTGCTGCTTCAAGGTTGGAATTGCTTCTGCTCAGAGCCTAGCGGTGGCAGGGATGGGGGGAAGTGGGCGTGGACATCAGCACATCCAGCACCTCTGGTCCACTCAGCCTGGTCATCCGTGGGGCAGTGCCAGCTGCCACCCCTAGCCACATACCACTCTTAGCTGCCAGGCAGCTCTCCATCCTTCTGTCCTGTGGGCCATGCTGGGTCTGGGTGCTGTCCTTGGGCACGTATGGATGGTGCTGTTTCCAGAGAGTTTTCAGGGAAGCTTTATTTAGCATTTTCATACTCAAACAAAAAATGTTGGAGTCTCCACCAAAAAAAAATTAAAAAATTAGCCGGGTGTGGTAGTGCATGCCTGTAGTCCCAGCTACTCAGGAGGCTGAGGAGGGAGGATTGTCTGAGCCCAAGAGATCAAGGTTGTGGTGAGCCATGATCATGCCACTGCACTCTAGCCTGGGAGACGGAGTGAGACTCTAACTCAAAAAATAATAATGATGATAATAAATGCATAAGTAGGAAACATATCCCTAAGACCTGATCATTTGATGGAAATTCCACCGCATTCCAGCCTGTCCTGGGCCACAGAGCAAGATCTCAACTCCCAAAAAATAAAATAAAAAATATGGCCAGGCGCAGCGGCTCACACCTGTAATCCCAAGCAGGAGGATTGCTTGAGCCCAGGAGTTCGAGACAAGCCTGGACAACACAGGGAGGCTGGAATGCAGTGGTGTGATCATAGCAGCCTTGAACTCTTAGGCTCAAGCAATCCTTCTACCACAGCCTCCCTAGTAGCCGGGACTATAGGCACATGCCATCACGCCCAGCTGGGGATATTATTAAAAAAGATGTACATGACAAAAGGTATCATAAAGTAAGATTTATATCAGCTTGGAGTTATGAGTGCTCACAGGAACGGCCTCAACAATAACAATGGTAAAGTAATAAAATGAGATAAACATGAGGGTAGTGGAATAGCATATGGAGTATTACCACACATTTTGTTTGCTTGTTTTTTCTGTGTATGGTTGTACTCGACTCCCAGAATGGTAAAACAAATGTCCTGCATTGTCTGCCTTCTGTGAGGTTCTTGACCGCCCTTGAGAACAGATGTACCTGCTCCAGGGTGAAGGTGAGAGTGTAATTTGAAGCTAAATGAGAATGGAGCTGGATTCTAAAATTATATCCCCTCTCAGATTCACAAGTGTGTGTGCATTCAGTCGTGATGTGAAAGCCCCAAGTTCTCGCCCCTTGTGAGGACTGTCCTGATGCTGGTGGCTGAATTTAATCACACCTGAGCAAACAGGGCGGCAGGAAGGAGGTGGCAGGTTCCCGAAGCCGGGTCCTGGGGGCCTGGGCTGGATGAGTGTTGGGCTGAGCCCGGGCCCAGGCCCTCACGGTGTTTGCCCTGGGTCTGCTGGGTGCAGTGGCAGCTCATGTAGGCTTCCTCTTTTATCCCCAGGAACTCATGAAGCTGCCAGCCCACTAGCCGAAGCTCTGCAAAGCCCTGGAACCGATGTTTGCCTCCATAGCTGAGAATGGCAGCAAGGCCCAACCAGCAAAGGTGAACCTGGGACACTCCTGGACAGTGATCCTGATGTCTGTTCTGAACCGCGCACTCAAGGGAGTGATAAGTGAGTATCTGACAGGCACCTAGGGCATCACTGATCCTGCCTGCCCTCCTGGTGCCCATCTGTGTGGGCACGGGTCTGGAGGTTCAAGTTCTGAGCTTGATTTCCATCCAAAGGCCCGTCACAGGGCTGCAGTTCGGAAGAGAGGGAGAGAAGTGTCCTCGATATTAGGCCCTTTCACACGGCATGAGCCACGTGGCTCTAAGAATAGGGCCAGGCCCACACTGGCTGACATGAGTGAAGGGAGACACTACACCAGGGAGACAGTATCTGCCTTGACCATAGGGCTTTGCATTCATGCAGTGAGGGCTGTGCCTTACCTGGGACTGAACTCTGCTCAGGGCCATGAGCCGCAGGGGGTGCTGGCCCAAAAGGCTTTGGGTAGAGCATCCAGGCCCCAGGAAGTGGGGGAATCTATGGAGCCTGAGCCGCCATAAAAGTGGCCTCCAGGGGGTCAGGAGTAGCAAGTCCTCTCGCTTTCCCATGGGTCAGCAGCAGGAGCAGCAACTCCTCCTCAGTGGGATGAGCCCCGGGAAGGAGGAAGGGTGAGAGGCTCCTCCCTGTAGAGCCTCACCTGTCTCCATATCCATAGCCTTTCTTCCTGTCTTTCCAGCCTCGGTCTCTGCCTTTCTTTTTTTTTTTTTTTTTTGAGTTGGGGACTTTGTCACCCAGGCTGGAGTGCAGGAATACGATCACCACTCAGCGCAGCCTCTAAATCCTGGGCTCTAGCGATCCTCCTGCCTCAGTCTCCTGGGTAGCTGGAACAACAGGTATGCACTGCCATGCCCAGCTAATTTCTTGATATTTTGTAGAGAGGTGGTCTCACTATATTGTCCAATCTGGCCTCAAACTCCTGGGCTCAAGCAATCTTCCCACTTCGGCCACCCAAAATGCTGGGATTACAAGCATGAGCCACCGTGCCCAGCCAAATGATATTTCTTGTGGTGTCATTGTAATAGTGGAAATGGGAAACAATTGTTCCTTTTGTTGAACATCTAGGTTAAGTAAATTATAGTTTTCCATTGGTGGAATATTATACAGTCATTATAATAATGAGTACATAGGCCATATAACAATTTGGAAAGACAGTTATGATAACTGTTGCAGAACAAGTACATCAGGGTAACTTGTAAAATACACACATGGGAGAGGATCACAAGGGGAAATGATGATAGCTGCTAGTTGGGAATTCTGAATGCTTTTCTTCCCATGATGCATGGATGGGCTTTTTTTTTTTTTTAATTGGAGTCTCACTCTGTCGCCCAGGCTGGAGCGCAATGGAACGATCACGGCTACTGCAGCCTCGACCTGCTGGGCTCAGGCGATCCTTCCGCCTCAGCCTTCCAAGTAGCTGGGACTATAGGCATGCACCACCATGCCCGGCTAATTTTTTAATTTTATTTTATTGTGGAGATGTTGCCCAGGCTTGTCTCAGACTCCTGGGCTCAGGCAGTCTTCTCGCCTCTGCCTCCCAAAGTGCTGGGATTATAGGCATGAGTCACTGCGCCTGGCCCCAGATTGGCTTCTTTTAAAACAATTTAACCTAAGAGTGACTTTCTCTAAGATATGAGATTACTGGGAGGGAGGGCTTTGCTTTCTATGTCATTCCTTTCCGTAATGTTTAAATTTCAGCTGTGAGCACATGTTGCTTTTAAAGTTAGAAGAAAAAAAAAGATATTTTGGCCGGGCTCGGTGGCTCAGCCTGTAATCCCACGCCTTTGGGAGGCTGAGGGAGTGGATTGCCTGAGCCCGTGGGTTCG
>NW_007057694.1:233454-245730 GCF_000164805.1 Carlito syrichta | reverse complement strand
CCCATCCCACAAGTGTTATTAGGTATTATTGCCAGCCACAGGTTATCATCATAGCAGTGAAAAAGACAATGCCCTGCCTTCATAAAACTTTCATTCTACTTATGGAGAGACAGATCAGAAATAAGCAGTAAAATATCAGAAAGTGCTATGAAGAAAATAAAATGGGATGATATGAGTGACCGAAGGCCATTTTGGACCTGGGAACCAGAGCCTGTCTCTGAGAGCTAACAGCTGAGACCTGAATGATAACAGAGAGGCAGCTGTGTGAAGGTCTGGGAAGAGCATTCCAGGCAACGCCCTGGATGGCAGCCTGTGGTCCCTCTTGCAGGCTGCCCTTTGCTTCCCGAGTGCCGGGAACCTCTGTGCCAGGACTGACTCCATTCCCCAAGCCCACTAGCCCTGCTGTGTTCCTGCTGGGGTTTGCTTCATGTCAGAGGCCCCTAAAGTCCTCCAAATGTGGACTGGTTGTTCTGACAGCCTGGCTGTTGTTCCCTGAGCAGCCTGCACACTGGCCACTGCTCTTAGCTGGTGTTCCCGTGACAGGGCTGGGCCATCTGCAATCTCCAGGAGCACTGGGGCGGGCTGCCAGTCAGGAGGCTCTGGGTAATGTGTGTCCTGGTAAGAGGCCTGTAAGTGGTGCACACCTTGAGAACTGAGGCTCAGCTTTGACCTTGGAAGACCTTAATGTAGATTCTGCCAGAATGTGGCCTGAAGAACAGGCTGGAGCCTTCGGCAGCTCAGACACCCCACGTGAGCTCTGCTGATGGTCCTCCTTGGCGCTCACAACCTTCTTGCATCTTGTTGTCTCTCCACATAGCATCACGGCCTTCTAGAAGCAGAAACTTAGAAATTGATAGTGCCCTTGGAGGAGCCTGGAACCAGGTCTCGGGGCAGTGCAGCATGCTGATTAGGATTGAAGACTCTGGAGCTAGACTTATGGAATTGAGTCGCAGCCTTGCATTTTTCTTTTCTTTTTTTGTAGAGATGGGGTCTTGCTCTGTTGCTCAGGCTGGGCTCTAGCTCCTCAAGCAGTTCTTCCACCTCTGCCTCCCAAAGTGCTGGGATTACAAGTGTGAACCACTGCGCCTGGCCCCATCCTTGCCTTTTTAATTTTATTTTATTTTGACTAGGAGTCTCACTTTGTTGCTCAGGCTGGAATGCAGTGTACGCAAACGGCCATCGCACCCTTGGCCCTCTGGGCTCAGATGGCCCTTCCACCTCAGTCTCCCAAGTAGCTGGAACTACAGGTGCATGCCACCATGCCCAGGTAATTTTTTTATTTATTGTAGAGTCGAGGTCTCTCCAAGTAGCCCAAGCTGGTCTTGAACCCCTGAACCCCTGGACTCAGGCAATCCTTTCACCTCCTCCTCCCAAAGTGTTAGGATTACAGACGTGAGCCACTGCACCCAGCCAGCCTTGCCTTTTATAGCTGTAAGAAAGTAGGTTCTTTTTGCCTCACTTTTCCCATCTGTAAAATGGGCTTGAGGATTATCTAAGTTAATGCATGGAAATACTGAGAAGAGAGCCTGGCTATTGTTATTATTATTATTACTGTGACTTGGGAGGTGGAAGGAGAAGCCCCTCAAGGCCAGCAGTATCACCTATCTTGGGGGCCTCTCCTAAGGATGCCCACAGCAAGAGGGTGGAATTCTGTGGAGTCCAAGCCAGCCGGTGGCCACAGGCGGTTCCCTCCCCTGGCTTCCTTTCTGGCCCTGGGCCAGCCCTGCTTTCCTCTTGCTGATATGCTGACCATGGGGGAAGGCAGGGCCATTTCCAACCTTGCGTCTGACCCCATATATAAGAGTGACTGCCCTCCCCCTTCTGGCACCACTAGACAGCACAGAGCCTCCCAGGGGACTTGACACCAGGTCGCTGACGCTATCCCCCACTGCCCCCCACTGCTGTGCCCTCAGGGGCATCCCAGAAGGGCTGCAGGTCATGATGTGGGTGCCCAGAGATGGGTACTGAGCTTAGGACATGGTGGGGTGGCCACATGGGAGGGGAATCCTGGCTTTCTTTTTTTAGAGAGGAGGTCTCACCAAGTTGCCCAGGCTGGCCATGAACCCCTGCTTGGACAATCCTCTCGCCTCGACCTCCCAAAGTGCTGGGATTACAGCCGTGAGCCACTGTACCTGGCCAGCATCCTGACTTTCTAGGGAGATGCTTCACTGGACAGAGATTTCCAGCATTACTGTGTTGTGGTTCCTTAGCTTCCTGGAACAAGATGGGCACTTCAGAAAAAACCAAGGGTCGCTGTTCCTTCTGGCTTTGCTACCTGCCTGTCTTAGATTTTCCTGCAGTTACTTCACTCCTCTCAGCTGCTGGCCCTACCACCCGCTGGCCCTGCCACTCTGTGGCCTAGCTTACAGGCTCAGGTGGGATAGTCCTAGGGAGCAAGCCTCTGAAAGCCCGCTCCTTCTCTCCATCACCCACTCCCTTGGGAGGCAGTTCCCTGCCCAGACAAGTCGCCTGAGCTCTGTCTTTCTGTGTTCCCGGCCTTTCGCCAGCTACGAGGACTCTTGTGTTTAAGTGCTCCCCAAAACCTGCTTGTTAAGACATCTGCTGCTCTCCAGACTCTTTCCTCATGCTTCCAGTTGTGCCCACGCACTGCTCCTTACTTCACCCTGATTTTTGCTCCCGGGCTACCCTGTCTTTGTGTCGCAGACCTCAGGATAGTTTTGTTTGTCACTGGGAGAAAGAGGCCGACATCCACTGAGCTGCTGGCTCTTCCTGCTTCGGGCTTTGATCCTAGGGCTGAGCAAGGAGGTACTGGAAGGGGCCCAGGGGCTCAGGGGCCAGGTTAGAGGGAGGCCAGGGCAGGGAACAGGGGTTTGTTGGACCCAGCAGAGACTGAGTGAGCCTGTCCTAGCTCAGAGTTGAAGCATACCTCCTGTGATAACTAGAAGTGGGTTTGGGGACCCAGCGCGGTGGCTCATTCCTGTAATCCCAGCACTTTGGGAAGCTGAGGTGGGAGGATTGCTTGAGCCTAGGAGTTCGAGATCAGCCTGGGCAACATAGCAAGACTGCTTCTATATTAAAAAATAAATAAATAACTAGCCGGTCATGGTGGCGTATGTCTATAATCCCAGCTATTCAGGGGGCTGAGGCAGAAGGGTTGCCTGAACCTAGGAAGTTGAGGCTGCGGTGGGTCATATCGTACTATCTACTACAGCCTGGGTGACAAGACTGAGACCCTTACTCAAAACAAAAACAGCAGGTTTGGGGAGTGCATTCTGGAAACACCCCCAAGCCACTGTCCGGCCTCTAGTCAGCATCTTCTGCCATGCTGAGCTGCCAGCCCAGCCAATGACACTCTCCCCTTCCTCTGTCTTCACCCATCTTCTGTCCCCAGCCAGGTCTTTTGTTTCCCCTCTTCATCTTTTGTGGACTGGCTATGTTCCAACACCACCCTCAAGCAGCGTACAACCTTGCCCAGTGAACTTCCCTCCTTCTGCCCAAGGGTTTCTCACCGCCCAGAAATGGAATCTGGGCCTTGGGCACACCTTGTTCTCTCTCCCTCACCCTCTCTCCCATCTGGTGGTTTGTCCTCTCACCCTTGGTTTCTCTCTCCTTTTGACAGCTCCTCCTTCCATCTTGCTTCTGCTCATAGGGTTTTGGGGTTCAGTTTTTCCAGTTACTGGGGTGGGGTGGGACTGGAGCCTCTGATTTGTTACCACCTGGGAAACCATTCTTGGTCATCCCAGAGAGGTCAGAGGCAAGAAGAGCAAGGTTCAAGGTCAGTATCACAGCTGGGTGCCGTGGCTCACACCTGTAATTCCAGCACTTTTCTGGATGCCAGGAGTTTGAGCCTAAACTCTACAAATTTTCTAAAAAACAAAATAACTGCCCTCCAGTCTGGGCGACAGAGTGAGACTCCAACTCAAACAACAACAACAATAACAACAACAAATAATAGAAATAAAATTGGCCAGGCACGGTGGCTCACACCTGTAATCCCAGCACTTTGGGAGGCCGAGGTGGGAGAATCGCTTGAGTCCAGGAGTTCGAGATCAGCCTAGGCAACATAGCCAGACCTCTTCTCTACAAAAAAATCTGAAAAATAAGCCAGGCATGTGTGGTGGCACACGCCTGTAGTCCCAGCTACTCAGGAGGCTGAGGCAGGAGGATCACCTGAGACCTGGAGGTCGAAGCTTCAGAGAGTCGTGATCATGCCACTGCACTCCAACCTGGGGGACAGAATAAGACCCTAACTCAAAAATAAATAAATAAAATAAAACAGATAAAGTCAGCATCAAGGTAGGGGCTGACCCAAGTGATGAGACCCATACAGTCATATGTGGCCTCTGCAAGGGAGCAGCTGAATGGGGAACACCTGTCCCAAGACCAGGCCCCCAGGAGCCAGTTGGGGTGTGTACAGGTCAGGTGCGCAGACCTAAGTTCAGAGGAGCCCGAGTCAGGGCAGGAGACCAAGTGGTCTCCAGAGCCCATACCTGTGCCCATGTCGTCCTGCCCCAGAGCCCAGTCCCTCAGCATGTTTCCTGGAGCCTGGCCTGTTCTCACCTTACCTGGGGCGGGGGGCGGGGGCAGTACAGTAAAAGATGGGGGTTTAAGAGGCTGTGCCCCTTCATCCTAACCTCTTTTCAAGCCTGCCCTTCTGAGGGCTGGTTCTGGACCCTTCGCCTGGAATTAATCCTTCTGTAGCTATGGGGAAGCAGGAAGCTCACAGTCACCACCTAGGCCACTTGTGGGAGTTTTTTTTCCCCTGAGGGCTCTTTGTAGGATTGTTTTCATAAGGCTGCTTGGCTCACTGGCTTGGTGCTCAGGGTGGGGGCAGGGACCTCACCTGCTTGGCAGGTAGGGCAGCCCAGAGGTTGTCAAGGGCAGGGGCAGTGTGACTTGCTTTGGGCAGGAGGTAGCTCAAAGCAGCCTAGCTCTGTGCCAGAATCCACAGTGCCCTTTCTGGAGCATTTGCAGGATTCCGATCAGTGTGTCACCTACCTTGTTCATCCTCACAATCAACTTCTGTGGTCATGATTCTATAATCCTCTACCTATAAGGAAACTGAGGCACAGAGCCATCAGGTTTCATGCCTTAGACCCCACAGGTGAGCGTATCTGCCAGGATTCCAGGCAGTGAGCCCTGGGGCCCTGATCGTCACCAGCTCACCACGTTCACACCCAGAAGCCCGGTGTGTGGTTAGGAAGGGTCAGGAGGGAAGGACTTGCACCCATTTTGCAAGGCCTCACCACTCCTCAGGTTCCTTTGGCGCTTTTATGGAACATCTTCTATAGACAAAGTACAAAGAGAATTAATACATATTCACTCACAAGCACTTATTTTTTTTGGAGTCTCACTCTGTCGCCCAGGCTAGAGTGCAGTGGCACACTCACAGCCACCCCAGCGTCAACCTGCTGGGCTCCAGTGATCCTTCCGCCTCAACCTTCCAAGTAGCCGGAACTAGAGGCGTGTGCTACCATGCCTGGCTAATTTTTTATTTATTGTACAGACAAGGTCTCGCCAAGTTGCCCGGGCTGGTCTCAAACCCACGGGCTCAGACGATCCACTTGCCTCGGCCTCCCAAAGCGCTGGGATTACAGGTTGAGCCACTGAGCCCAGCCTCACAAGCACTTTTAAGATGAAGTTTTATTTTTTATAAAAGATATACATGCTTGTTAGGAAGAAAATCTTACAGTATGAAGAGAAATATAAGGAAAAAAATCACATATCACCATTCAGAGAGGACTGTTGCTAAGCTTTTTGTATACTTACACGCATGTATGCCAGTGCAAAATCAGTCATGTTAAATACTAAGTTTTATATCCCGCTTATCTCTATTTTGTTTGAGTCAGGGTTTCACTCTGTTACCCAGACTGGAGAGCAGTGGTACCATCACGGCTTTGAATAGGATCCACACAGCCATCGAAGGAAGGAGCAGGTTCTATAGGTGTAGAACACAGTACAGAGGTATGGGCTTGACCTTCTGGACTCAGGCGATCCTTCTGCCTCAGCCTCCTGAGAAGCTGGGACTATGGGCATGTGCTACCATGTCCAGCTAATTTTTTTTTTATTTGTATAGAGAGAAGTTTCACTATGTTGCCCAAGCTGTTCTCAAACTCCTGGGCTCACTCAAGTGATCCTCTCCCCTTGGCTTCCCAAAGTGCCGAAGTACAGGCTTGAGCCATTGCGCTGGGCCTCTGCTTTTCTCTCTTAACAAGCCTTCCTCAGAGTGCTGTCCTGCAGAGATGTGAAGGTGAGGAGATGGGCAGACAGGGCGGCAGTCAGCTCTAGGGTCAGGTGTTTAAGAAAGTCCTCAAGAGGGGGAACGGGTCTTGGAGGAGGACTGTGGGCTCATGGGCTGGAGGGGGGGGCACAAGGCAGCAGGTGGGAAGGGCATCCCAATTCCAAAAACAGTGATGCAGACAGAGACCCAGAGAATAGGATCAGAGGCAGAGAAGGACCGAGAGGGCCTCTGCCAGCCAGCCCGGGGCCCAGCTTTACTCTGTAGATTTTCAAGATTCATTCATGGGCTTTAAGTCGAGAGAAACATCAGATATGTGTCTTGGAAAAATTGCTCTTCTGACACTCTCTTTTTTTTTTTTGGATTGGAAAATATAGTTTATTTGAAAAGTAAATTAGAAAGAGAGATTGATTCACCTCCCCAAGTTAGAAGAGGGGCCAAAGCTTAGGAAACATGGCAATGGCCATAGCTCAAAGAGCGCATGGCCACACCAGAGTCTAGTCAGGCAATGGCCTTTTTCTTTTTCTTTTTTCTTTTTGAGTTGGAGTCTCATTCTGTTGCTCAGGCTGGAGTGTAGTGGCATGCTGCTCACGACCACAGCAGCCTCGGCCTGCTGGGCTCAGGCAATCCTTTCACCTCAGCCTCCCAAAGTGCTGGGATTACAGGCGTGAGCCACCACGCCCAGCTGCCTTCTGACACTCTTTCATCTTGTGATGAGTGAATTGGAAGGAGCAAGACAAAGATGGGAAACTTTTGGGGCCATCCAGGTGAGGTGTGATAAGGGCTGAGCCAGAGTAACAGCAATGAGGAGAGGAAAGAGGAGGGTGGGATGGAGTCCAAAGATAGTTAAGTGGCAGAGGCTGGATGTAGTAGCTCATGCCTGTAACCCCAGCACTTTGGGAGGCTGAGGTGGGAGGATCTCTTGAGGCTAGGAGTTGGAGACTAGTCTGGGCATCACAGTGAGATGGGGTTTTTTAAAATGTGTTTTAATTAATTTGGCATGGTATCACCTGTAGTCCCAGCTATTCAGGAGGCTGAGGCAGGGGGATATCTTGAGCCCAGGAGGTTTTGACTGCAGTGAGCTATGATCATACTACTATACATTCTGGGGACAGAGTGAGACCCTGTCGTAAATCAAAAGAAGTAGAAGGGGCAGAAGTCAGTGGCTGACTTGGTGGCTTAGCCATGTGACTTGCCCTAGCCAATGGGATGTCGGTGGGCATGCCTTAACCAGAGCCTTGGACCACACTTGTGCAGCTGGGCTTCTCGCCTTTGTGCCTCTGCTCTCATCATGAGAAGAATGTGTCCGGACTAGTCCACTGGGCCCAGGAGAAGGCTGAGAGACAGGGGCAGTGGAGCTGCACGCCTCAGCCAAGCATCAAACAGAGCCTAGAGGACTCACAGTCTCAAGGCCAGCCAGGATCTGCCAACACAGACACGTGAGCTGCCAGAGCCAATGGTGACTGAGTCAGCTGCTGATGATTTGTTGATGGTCTGGGGTGATTTGTCATGTGGCAATTGCTAATGCACTAAGATATGTCTTTATCCTTGTATCCAACGCTTATTGCTGGTGCTATGCTAAGTACCAGGGACACAGTGGTGAACCAGACAAACCAGGTTCAACCCTCAGGGGGTATGGAAGAGGAAGCTACAGTGACCCCAGGACCTTTGGCTTCTAACTGGGTGCATAGCAGTGCCACTAATCAGAATGAGGTCTCGGGAGAGAGACAGGCTTGCAGGGAAACAATGGAAAGCGGTTTGGGGTGCCCATGGGGCATTTAGGTGGAGGTATCCAGGACGCATTTAGGTGGAGGTATCCAGGAGCTACAGGTGCAGGACACAGAAGAAAGAGGGCTGACTGAGGACTGCATGTTCTCAATATCATATAGCAGAAAATAATCTGTACCAAAAAGGGAGGGAGGGAGGGAGGGAAGGGGAGAGAGAGAGGCAGAGCAAGTGCTGTGGAAATTCAGAGGAGGAAGAGAGGACTTGTGGCTGGGGGGATGAAAGACTTTGTTCTGAAGTTACCTTCCAGCTGGGTTTGCAACTGTGGAAGTGAGAGGAGGAAGTCACACCAAACAGAATGAATAGGATCTGAAAAGGCATGGGGGTAATACAGGGACAGCTGGATTGTGAGAATAAGTAGAATGGGATGAGGTCATGAAGAGGCTTGAGTGCCAGGCCAAGGATGCTGTAGTGTTTCAGTAGAAAGTGAGGAGCTAGTGAGTGCTTGTGAGCAGGAGAGTGACATTAGATGCACATGTCCAAGAGATGGGCAGTATTATGCAGTGGGATGAGGTTTGAAGTAAAAAACAAGAGACATTGATTCTAGTGTCAGCTCTTCTACTTACTGGTCCTGGGACATAGGGCAAATGGTGTTTCCTCTCTAAATCCCAACCTTCTTACCACCCCCAAAAGGGAGTAAAGCTATCTGAGCTTCGCATGCATCTTAATTACGGAAGAACCAGCGACAAAATGTGAGTGAAAGTGCTTGGAAGAGCACAGGGCATCGCACAGGGGTGGGCAGGTGTCATGGTGACCAGGCCTGCTTTAGCTGAAGGGTGGGTGTGCTGCAGGAGGCATCTTGGTAGTTCTGTCTCTTCTCCCTCCTCAAAGAGGAACTGAGGAGCTGTCAAGCCAGTGTCCACTGGCAGCTGGCAGAGCTGGGCTTCATGTTCTCAAGCCCTCCCTTCCCATGCTTGACGTAGTCCTGAGCTCTCCCACGCCACCCTCCCCATGAACAGGGTGTGTCACGTAGCAAGTGTCTGCTCAGAAGAGGCCTGTGCCAGGGCCGCAAAGCACACGACTGTACAACAGTTGCTGCCTCAAGGAGTTCCCAGGCTGGTTGGATCACAAGGGCACATACCTCAAAAGGTCAGTCGGTGGCTCAGCCTATAATCCCAACACTTGGGGAGGCTGAGGCGAGTGGATTGCCTGAGCCCGTAGGTTCCAGACCAGCCTGGGCAACTTGGCCAGACCTCATCTCTGCAATAAATAAAAAAATTGGTGGAGCATAGTAGCATGCACCTGTGGTTCTGGACACTTGGAAGGCTGAGGAGGAAGGGTCACCAGAGCCCAGCAGGTCAACACTGGGGTGGCTGTGAGCATGCCACTGCACTCCAGCCTGGGTGACAAAGTGAGACTCCAACTCAAAAACAAACAAACAAACAAACAAACGAGGCAGAGTCTCCCTCTGTTGCCCTGGCTGGAGGGCAGTGGTATAATCGTAGCTCACTGCAACCTCAAACTCCTGGGCTCAAACATCCTCCCAACTTAGCCCCCTCAAGTAGCTAGAACTACAGGCACATATCATGTCCAGAAAATTTTTAAAAATTTTTGTAGAGTCTGGGTCTCACTATGTTATTGTTGTCCTCAAGGGATCCTCCTGCCTTGGCCTCCCAAAGTGCCAGGATTGCATGTGTAAGCCATTGTGCCCTGCCTGAGTGATATTTGGCAAAAGGACCAATTGAGTGGTACAGACAGCTGCTGTGGTTGGTAAGGAGGATGCAGGGAGGCCAGACCTTGAAGACTAGTAGGGTTTAAAAGATAAAAGGAGGTTGGACACTACGGCTCATGCCTGTGACCTCAGCACTTTGGAAGGCCAAGAAGGCTTTTGAGCCCAGGAGTTCGAGACCTGCCCAGGCAACAAAGTGAAACCTTGTCTCTACAAAAAAAATCAAAAAATTATCCGGGAGTGGTGGCGTGTGTCTCTAGTCCCAGCTACTCAGGAGGCAGAGATAGGAGGATCACCTGAGACCAGGGTGTCAAGGCTATGGTGAGCTACTGCACTCCAGCCTGTGCGACAGAGTAAGACTCTGACCCATAAAAAATAAATGTAAAAAAGAGACAAGGAGGAGGGGAATTAGAAGAAGAGGGGAGAATGCTTTCCTCTGTCAGTTCATTGGTTTCCCCTCAACACTGAAACCAAACACCGAAACCCCATTTAACGTAGCAAAGACAAATGTGACCACAATGAGATACCACTTCATACCCATTAGGAAGGCCATTATAAAAACAAAACAGAAAATAACAAGCATGGGTGAGGATGTGGGGAAATGGGAACCCTTGTGCATCACTGATGGGAATGTAAAGTGGTTCAGCTGCTGTGGAAAAAGCCTGGTGGTTCCTCGAAAAGTTAACTATAGAATCCCCACACATTCCAGTGTTTTTGCTTCTTGGTATGCACCCAAAAGGATTGAAGGCAGGGACTCGGACAGACATTTGTACACCCCTACTCACAGCAGCCTGATTCACAGTAACCAAAAGGGGGAAGCAACCCAGATGTCCATCAACTGCTGAATGCATAAACTACCTGAGGTATACAAACAATGGAATATTATTCAGCCCGAAAAAGGGAAGAAATTCTCACACAGGCTACAACACACATGAACCTGAAAGACATTATACTCAGTGAAATAGCCAGGCACAAAAGGGCCGTATTTGGATGATTCCACTTATGAGGCACCTAGAGCAAAGTCATAGAGGCAGCAGAAAGGGGGTTGCCAGGGGCTGGGGGGAGAGGAAGATGGGGGATTTGTGTTTTATGAATACTGTTAGAGTTCTAGCTTGGGATGATGAAAAAGTTCTCCCGGAGATGGATGGTGGTGATGGTTACAACACTGTAAATGTGCTTAATACCACTGAATTGTACAGTTCATTGGTTAAAATGGTACACACACACACAAAGACAAATGTGGACAGGTTGCTCAGAAAGCTCTCAGAGGCCGGGTGTGGTGGCTCAAGCCTGTAATCCCAGCACTTTGGGAGGCCAAGGTGAGAGGATTGCCTAAGCCCACAGTTGGAGAACAGCCTGGGCAACTTGGTGAGACGTTATCTCTACAATAAATCAAAAAATTAGTTGGGCGTGGTAGCATGCACTTGTAGTTCCCGATACTTGGAAGGCTGCGGCAGAAGGATCACCGGAGCCCAGCATGTCAACGCTGGCATGGCCATAAGCATGCCACTGCACTCCAGCCTGGGTGACAGAGTGAGACTCCTACTCAAAAAAAAAAAAAAAAAAATAGAAAGCTCTCAGAATTATTAGTGACATAGAAGCTGGAGAAGAGGAGAAGAGTTGGCATCCCCAGTAGATGAGCCTGGTGAGAAATCAGCTAGGAGCCTAGAAATGGGAGTGGCCACTGGGCCAGGACAGCCAACTCTTCAACTGACCACAAATAATCCAGAAGAGTTAGAGGGAGTGTAGTGGACACCTCCCTTTAAAACTGGGAGCCAGGCTCGGTGGCTCAGCCTGTAATCCGCGCCTTTGGGAGGCGAGGTGAGTGTATTGCCTGAGCCCACAGGTTTGAGACCCGCCTGGGCAGGCGAGACCTCATCTCTACAATAAATCAAAAAATCAGCCGGGTGTGGTAGCGCGTGCCTGTAGTTCCAGCTACTTGGAAGTCTGAGTGGAAGGATCGCTGGAGCCCAGCAGGTCGAGGCTGCGGTGGCTGGGAGTGGCCACTGCACTCCAGTCTGGGTGACACAGTGAGACTCCAACTCAAAAAAAAAACTGGGTAGAATTGCAGAGAAAGCCAGAGGGCAGAGTTGCTTGTTTTCTTCATTTATCCTAGCCCACTTGGCTAGGGTCAGGATCAGGGAATGCAATAATGAACATGGGGGCTGGCCATAGTGGTCTCCCCTGTAATCCCAGCACTTTGGGGAGGCCAAGACGGGAGGATTGCTCGAGGCCAGGAGTTAGAGCAGCCTGGGCAACACAGCAACACCCCATTTCTACAGAAAAAAAAATTTTGTAATTAGCCAGGTGCAGATGGCATGTGCCTGTGGTCCTAGCTACTTGAGAAGCTGAGGCAGGAGGATGTCTTGAGCCCTGGAGTTGGAGGCTGCCAGCCATGATCCTGCCACTGCACTCTAGCCTGGGAGACGGAACAAGACCACATCTGTCTGTTAACAAAACTAAAAAACCCAACGTGGAATAAGATCAGGAATATGGTGGGAAACCACAGAGGAAGGGAAGCCTGCAGTCCCCTCCGGCCTGAGTGGTTGGTGGGAGACAGCAGTGACCCCCCACCCGCTCCTCCCCGCCCACCCCGTTCTGTGTCCAGCATGTCCCCGCCCCC
>NW_007057694.1:231787-233039 GCF_000164805.1 Carlito syrichta | reverse complement strand
GTCGCGCTGGTACCTGTACGCCATCCACGGCTACTTCTGCGAGGTGATGTTCACGGCGGCCTGGGAGTTCGTGGTGAACTTGAACTGGAAGTTCCCGGGGGTGACGAGCGTGTGGGCGCTCTTCATCTACGGCACGTCCATCCTCATCGTGGAGCGCATGTACCTGCGCCTGCGCGGCCGCTGCCCGCTGCTGCTTCGCTGCCTCATCTACACGCTCTGGACCTACCTGTGGGAGTTCAGCACCGGCCTCGTCCTGCGCCAGTTCGACGCCTGCCCCTGGGACTACTCGCAGTTTGACTTTGACTTCATGGGCCTCATCACCCTGGAGTACGCCGTGCCCTGGTTCTGCGGGGCCCTCATCATGGAGCAGTTCATCATCCGCAACACGCTCCGCCTGCGCTTCGACAAGGACGCCGAGCCAGGGGAACCCGGCGGGGCCCTGGCCCTGGCCAACGGCCACGTCAAGACCGACTGAGCGGGGGGGCGGGGGGGGACCGGGGCCTCGAACTCACGGACCAGGAGGCGGGCCTGGCGGAGTGGGCCCTTCCTCGCAGCCTGGAGGCCTGCCCCGCAGGCTCAGCCCTGCAGGGCCCGCCTCATCCTCTCGGGGGCGTGGCCGGGCGTTGGGGGATGGGTTGTCCAGGCAGCAGGTGGACACTAAGGAGCATCCTTGGATCTCGGTCCAGCCCAGAGGCTGGCCGCAGGAGGCCCTGGCCTGCAGAGATTGGACGACATGGTTGACTTCGCAGCTGCAGGCCCTGTCCTAGCTAAGGGGCGTTGAAAATGGGGCCACAGGTGGGAGACCAGGCCTGACCTTGCTCCATCTCACCTGGATTTGGCTGGGCTTCGGCTGGTTCCATTAGGCAATATTCAGGTGCTTGCTTGCAACCAATACCTCCCCGGGGGCCTGTGGGCTTCAGCTTCGGAGAGACGGGCCGCTCAGAGGCGGCTTGTCAGCAAAACTGGTCTTTGAGGGCTGGGAGGCCTTCCCTTGGCTCCTCTCCCCTCCCCTCGGGCCCCACGCTGTTCCCTTGGCCTTCTGGGAGGCCCCCCGTGGTGCTGGATTCCCACCAACCTTGGGCTTTGGGTGGTTTCGATCCCGCGTGTTTGGTGGCGTTTCCCCTCCTCTCTTGTTTTCAGGGCCTATACCACTAGGGCCCTTTATCGTGTCAGTCATCGTGCCCACGCCCCCTTCCCCCACCAACCTGAGAGCTGCCCAAGCCCTGAGACAGACCCTGCACCCCGCCTTCTT
>NW_007057694.1:216094-231767 GCF_000164805.1 Carlito syrichta | reverse complement strand
GGTGTTCTGAGTTATGCCCCTCTCTCTGGTGAACTGTGGCAGTACCCCCTGGAACAGCAGCCCAGCTGAAAACTAAGATGGCCTCCAGTGCACAGCTCGTAGAGGTGGGCCCTGTGGATCCACAGTGGGCACCTAGAGGCAGGTGAGTTCTGTGGGGAAAAGGCAGAGGTCTGGGTCACCTATGCCCTGACTGGTTTATTTTCAAGCCAGTTGAGCCGTCTAGCTATCTGCGGGCTGGAGCAGCAGGTAGCCAGCGCTGGAGACCCAAGGAGAATGAGGCAGGAAGAAAAAGACGTTTCGACCTCAGTAGGCTCTTTGGAGCAGCCTTTGTGGTACAGGATCAGCTCTGGTTCTGCCATAGCCCCAGTCCTGGAGCAAAGCCTTCTCAGGGCTGCCCCCTCCCCCGCCCCCTCCCGGCCTGGCGACACCTTTGAACTTCCTACTGAAACAGTATTAACCCTGCCATGCTCATGGGCGTTGTCACCTCGATGGCCACCCCTTTCCAGTGACAGGTCCATTGCTGGCAGTGGACAGGTGAAATCCTTGCTCCAGCCTACTTCCAGCTCTGCCTCCCACTCCCCAAGGGGAGGGGTTGGTCAAAAAATGGCCCATCATCTCATGGTCCGTGGTCTCATCTGGACCACACCAGGACTCTTAGGTAGCAATAGCCTTTCCCTTTGTATAGGTCATTAAAAAGTGACAACACCACCGTGGACAGGCTCTCCTCTTCCTTGCTGACTGTTCTACCTAGACTGCAGACAGCATCTGCCGGGGCACAGGCTGGGGCGGGGTGAGGTGGGGCTGGTGGCAGTGGTGTCCTAGGTTGGGAGAAAGGCTGGGAGACCCTGCCTTTGGCAGGACTTTTCTGCAGCTGGCTTTTGCTGCCTGCTTCCTGGGCGGGCTCCTCCAGTCCAGGGATGAACTCCATTCTGCAGGGGCCAGCCTGATCTTAGATTTTATTGTGACCCCAATTCCAGGGCTTTGGGGGTTACAGGAATCAGGCTTCCATGAGGGGAAGATCTACAGGCAGAGAGGATTCCAGAAGGAGGCCATTGTCTGCTTCTCTGCACCCTCTGGGCAATTTTTTCCTTGGGCCCCTCATCAACTCCATGTTGTCTCAGTCTCTGGGACCCTCGACACCTCTCCACACTCTCCATGTGGGTTCCTAGACCACAGCACCCACCTGCACACACCCCTGCCACACCTGAGTTCGATGGACAGCTTGTTGATGTCCAGGGGCATAAGGCCTCCATGACTCTCAGCCGGAGCCAGCCCTTGGCCCACCAGGGCTCACTGCTACAGACCTTGCCTTGTGGGCACTCCCTGGCATCATTTTCTCTCTGGGTCCTGGAAACTCCTAGGTGCAGGAGGTCCTGAAGTAAACCCATGTGCCTGGGGATGTTGAGAATTGTGTTTCTGCTTCATCCTGTTGCCTCCCCAGAGCACCGAGTCCCCAACAAGGAGAGGCAACAACCTGTGACCTGACCACAGGATCTCTGGGTTCACATCTCACCAGGGGGAGCCCAGACTTCAACTCTTTCCTTTCAGGGGACCTTACCTTTCAACGCCCTGATCCTTTATTGCCCAGGGACTCAAAACCTAGGGCAATCCTAGCCCTGCCAAGTGGCAGGGGCTCTGGTGGGGGCGTCTGCTGGCTGGGGGTGTCCTGGGCCTCTCTCCACTGGACACGGCAGCATCTCTGTGTTACAGATTGCAACATGCATGGTCGAACCGCTTCTGATGTCTGCTAGGCGTCCCGTCCCCTGTGCCCTGTCCCTTCTCCGATGCCAGAGTCACAATGGCCTATGCTTATCCACAGCAATAATACCTAGGGAGTGCCCCCAAAGCCCTTTGTCCCGGTCCCTCGCTCTGTAGGGGTCTTCTGGGGGTAGGGGCAGCCAATGAGGATCAGTTCATGAGAACCTGCATTTATGAGCTCTGAGCTGTGTAGACATCACGCTGGGATGCAGACAGGTGTGAGGCCCACCCCAGAGCAGCTGGGGCAGGGAGGGTGCCTTCTACCCCGAGCCCGCCCCAGCACTGCAGAGGGGCCCTTGAAGCAGGTAAGACTGGCCCAGCCGCGCAGCTCTCAAGAAGGACACACGACCGGTTTGTGTGGCCACTGCCTGCTCTGTGTCTCTGTTGGTCCCTCTGTCTCTTCCTTTCACATTTGTGCACATAAAATATACTGACTGGTGTTTGTGTCCCAGGACTGGCTCTGGCTTGTCTGTGTCTTCCATTTTGTAGTCCCTTCCCCAAGAGCTGCTGGGGGCTGGGCCCTTCACACCCTGGAGTCAAGCCCTCCTGAGCCAAGATGACTGCTGGATGGGGCCAACCTTAGGAGGGGGCGAGTGGCACTCCTTGCCAGGCCCTGTCAGTCTCTGCTCTGACCCCCTCTGGCAGCCTGATGCCACCCACGAGCCCTTGGGTAGCATCATGTGACCCAGGCCTTAATTTGGTCCCAGGCCACCAGGCAGATGGGGAGTCTGGGACTGTATCCAGGATGACCACCTGCCCATGAGACGAACTCCTCTCAAACACACCAGTCATGACCTGGGATGTCATGGGGCAGGAGGGCCGGAGAGGGAAGGTCGAGGATACCCCCCAAAGAGCTAGGAAACCAGAGCCCATTTGTATTATATTGAAAGTCA
Organism: Carlito syrichta; assembly: GCF_000164805.1. Taxonomy (NCBI): domain Eukaryota; kingdom Metazoa; phylum Chordata; class Mammalia; order Primates; family Tarsiidae; genus Carlito; species Carlito syrichta. Next base: position 229,116 of record NW_007057694.1, on the reverse strand, counting down.
TGGCGGGGTGCAGTGACTCACACCTGTAATTCCAGCACTTTGGGAGGCCAAGGTGGAAGGATTGCTTGAGGTCAGGAGTTTGAGACCAGACTGGGAAACAGAGACCCCCATCTCTATAAAAGATAATAATTTTTTAAAAGTTAGTCAGGCTTGGTGGTATATGCCTGTAGTCCCAGCTATTCAGAAAGTTGAGACAGGAGGATTGCTTGAGCCCAGGAGGTCGAGGTTGTGGTGAGCTATGAGCACCCGGGGCAACAAAGCAAGACTTTGTCTCAAAAAAAAAAAAAAAAAAAAGCCATATGTGGTGACTCAATCCTGTAATCCCAGCCCTTTGGGAATGATTGCTTGAGCTCAGGAGTTTGAGACCAACCTGGGCAACATAAGTCTCCCAGCTTACTTGGGAGACTGAGGCAAAAGGATCACCTGAACCCAGGAGGTCGAGGCCACAGTGAGCCATGATCATGTCACTGAACTCCAGCCCGAGACAGAGTGAGACCTTGATTCAAAAAAAGAAGAAGGAAAATGAGCTAGTATAAAGCCCCGGCAATCATTTACATGTTAGTATAAGCAAATTTACAAGGCCGTTCCCTTAGAGCTGCATTTTCTGAAAGCAAGAGGCAGGCATAATGAAATAAACTCTATTTTATGAAACTTCAGAGAAGAGGCAAGAGGTAGGACTCTGAAGGAGAAGATTGAGGTGATCCAAGGCCCTCCTTAACTGGTTGGTTACTTCCATGCTCTACTCAATGGGTGTGATCCTTCCTTGTTGCTTTTCCTTCCTCACCTCCTCTGCTCCTCCCTCGCCCAATCCAAAGGGACCTTCTAACGACCCAGCATTGAGAAAAGTGCCCCAGTAGAGCTAACGACAAGGACTATGGCCCCATCTTCTGAAATTCACCAGTCTTTGTGAACACCCAATGTTTAATGACAGTGAAGACATGCCCAAAGCCTTGCCTTGTCTTCCCAGGGTGCTTATCTCAGAAGGGTGCCCTGCGCATACCGCCCCTGGTGCAGCTAAGGGAGGTAAACGGGAACAGGAAGAGGGAGCCACTGACTCATCTTACAGCCACATCTTAAAAATTCAAGCAGCAGCCATGGTTTCTTCAAACGCCAGTCCTGTGACTGCAGCCAGACACTCGGCTGAGCACTCTACATGCATTCTCCCATTTTCTCCTGTTTGAGAATGCCACCATGATTGCCCTGTTTTACAGAGGAAGTCTGTTAGCACAGCATACAACCCGGATTGACCACATGCCTCTGCAAACCACTCTTTTGTTTCAATACAAGGAGGGACCCTCTGGGGGTCAGGATTTGTGATGAGTCCAAATGCCCTTTTATACTTGATGAGGTCCTGGGTACCTTTAGAGTCTAGCCCATGGGAGGGTTATTTGCAAAGTCAAAATGTTTGGGAGTGGAAGGGTTAGGGAAGCGGGGACATGAGGAAGGAGTGGCATCAGGCTTGGTGGCTCATCCCTGTAATCCCAACACTTTGGGGGGGCTGAGGCAGGAGGATTTCCTGAAGCCAGAAGTTTGAGACCAGCCTGGGCAACAGAGCAAGACCGCATCTCTTAAGAAAAATATTTTAAGAATTAGGCAGGCAGGCATGGTGGTGCTTGCCTGTAGTCCCAGCTACTTGGGAGACTGAAGTGAGAGGATTGCTTGAGCCCAAAAGTTTGAGGCTGCAATGAGCCATGATTGTATTCCAGTCTGGGCAACAGAGAGAGAGATCTAGTCTCTTAAAAAAAAATTAAATGTTTAAAGGAAGAAAGGTTTGGGATGTCATCTTAGTCAAGACTTAAGACCACACTAGCACAAGGATCCCTTTTAGTGGAGGTGGTTTGCGAAATGTTGGCTTCTAGCAATGCTGGGTTCAGCCTTGACACCCTCTGCCATCCGCCCCTCCCTCCCACACGCAGCCTGCTTTTTACCCTAGGCCTTTTCTCTTTGATCTTGTTTCCTTCTCTTGGGAGGAAGCCTGGGCCTTGGCTGCAGGTGCTCTAAGAGCATTTGACATCTTTCTCCGGATGAAACCTTTCTCCTTACAGCAAGATAAGAACCTTCTTATGGAGTAATCAGTAACTTTATTAAAAAAAAAAAAAAAAAAAGGTATGAAGCCTCTGCCAAGTGCCTTCTGAAAACTCAGGCAGGCCTGGGAGTTGGCCCGTGTTGTTCATCAACTCCTTACCGGGCAGCAGCAACAGGGAGCCAGGGACCAGGCTAGTTAGCATGGGGCTGACAGCTAATGTAAAGAAATGCTGACCGGGCTCAGTGGCTCAGCCTGTAATCCCAGCACTTTGAGAGGCTGAAGTGAGTGGATTGCTTGAGCCTGCAAGTTCGAGACTCACCTGGGCAACTTGGCGAGACCTCATCTCTACAATAAATCAAAAAATTAGCCGGGCATGTAATTGGAGGGTCCGCTTCTCCCCAGGCCTTGGATGGAGTCCTGACCTGACCCAGAATAACTGACCTCTTTCTCTTTTTGAAAGGCTGAGGCAGAAGGATCGCCGGAGCCTAGCAGGTTGAGGCTGCAGTGGCCAGGAGTGTGCCACTACACTCCAGACTGGGCAACAGAGTGAGACGCCAACTTAAAAAAAAAAAGAAAGAAAAGAAATGCTTAGTGGATGCGGGCTTACAGCATGTCAGCCCCAGTGAACCTACCCTGAAGGCCAAGATGAATGTCCCAGAGCACTCCAGGCTCTTTGGGGAGCCTGAGCTGGGAATCCTGCTTGGACAAAGCCATCCCTGCCATGTCTGTGCCCACCACCATACAACAAGGCGCTGCCCTCTTCCCTCTTTCCAAACCATTGTTCCTGCAGAGCCCGGCCACCTGTCCTTCTCAGAGCCTTTAGGCTTAACCACCAAAGACCCCACTCCATCGATGTGTCTGTGATTTCATTCTGGTGATGCACCTTCTTGGTTTGGGTGAAGGTGACCTTTTAGTGCCAAACAGTACAGAGAAGGAGCCACCGGCGAGTAGATCTGGCTCTTGCCTCTGCCACAGTCGCGCCTTCTAAACAGGAGGACAATTTTCTGGTTTATGAGGGTCCACCAGATGGGGAAGGGGCCTGAGGCTGAGGCTTCTTAGAGTAGGGCTGTGCTTGTTTCCAAACCTGCTGTAGCAAGTTACCGCAAACTGGGTGGTTGGAAGCAACGGATACTTATTCCTTTACACTGCTGGAAGCCAGAAGTCAGACATCAAGGTGTCAGCTGGCTGCATTCCCTCTGGAGGCTCTAGGAAAGAGTCGTTCTTGGCCTCTTCCAGCCTCTGGTGGCTATTGGCAATCCTTAGCTTCCCAGGCTTGCAGCTGCATCACTTCAGTTTCTTGCTGTATTGCCCAGGCTGGTCTCAAACTCCTGGGCTTCAGCAGTCCTCCCTCCTTGGTCTCTCAAAGTGCTGGAACTACAGGTGTGAGCCGCCGCGCCCAGCCCCACTGGACATGTTATTGGAAGGTCCGCTTCTCCCCAGGCCTTGGATGGAGTCCTGACCCAACCCAGAATAATTGGCCTCTTTCTCTTTAGTTTGAATCTCAGCATGAAGCCTAAACAGACTTTCTAATAATTCTTGGAAGTGGCTGGGTTTCTGTTGGTCTCTCACCTTGTTCTTCAGCCTTTCCTTGGACTCTGCGTGGTGACCTCCCAGCTTTCCCGTAGGTTCCTTTTGTGTTTATGTTAGTCGGTCAGTTACTCCACACCCACAACTCTCCCCATACACAGTGGTGAGAGCCTCTGTGTGTTGATGGTCCAGACCCATGCCACACATCTGGCTTCTTCTTAAACATCTGACTATTCCCTATGGGTTATTTCTGGTTTTTTTTTTTTTTTAATTTAAAAAAATTGGGTTTTTTTGAGTTGGAGTCTTACTCTGTCGCCCAGGTTGGAATGCAGTGGCACATTCATGCTCAGGTGATCCCTCTGCCTCAGCCTTCCAAGTAACTGGAGCAACAGGCATGCACCACCACGCCTGGCTAATTTTTTGATTTATTGTAGAGATGATGGCTCACTAAGTTGCCCAGGCTGGTCTCGAACCCATGGGCTCAGGCAGTCCTCTCACCTCAGCCTCCCAAAGTGCTGGGATTATAGGTGTGAGCCACCATGCCCGGTCAAATTTTTTAAATTTTAATTTATTTTTATTTTTGTGGAGATGAAGTCTCACTATGTTGCCCAGGCTGACCTCAAACTTCTAGGTTCAAGTAATTCTCCTGCCTTGGCCCCCACAAAGTGCTGGGATTACCAGAGTGAGCTGTCACACCTGGCCCCTGTGGTTTTTTAATTTTTATTTTGCATTTTTAAAAGGACGCAAGGTCTCACTATGTTGCCCAGGCTGGTCTCCAACTCCTGGGCTCAAGTTATCCCCTCACCTATGGTTTTTATTTTATTTATTTATTTAAATTAAAGATGTGGTCTTGTGTGACCCAGGCTGATCTGATCTTAAACTGTTGGCCTTGAGCAATCCTCCTGTCTTGGTCTCCCAAAGTGCTCAAATTACAGGTATACTGCACCTGGTCTTTTTTCTTTTTAATTTTAATTTACTTTTTATTTTTGTAGAGATAAGGTCTCATTATACTGCCCAGGCTGGTCTCGAACTCCTGGCCTCAAGTGATCCTCCTGCCTTGGCCTCCCAAATTGCTGGGATCACAGGCGTGAGCTACCGTGCCCAGCCTTGTGAACATATTTTTAGCCCTCACACCCCTCTTCCTAAACTTCATGAGAGGCTGCTTGTGCCTTGAGCGAATGTCTCCCGTTGAATTACCACCCCACGTCTGGAAGATGTCGTCTGTCACAGTCTATGTTCAGCACCTCCTTTCCCTATTCCTGAGTCTTCGGTTGACTCTGCTGATAGCTGGAGAAAGCCCCAACATGAAGGTGCCCCAAACTAAGCCCTTCTGTTTAGGACCTGTAAAGCACCTTTCCAATGTTATATATATATATCCCAGGATGCAGATCTGTTCTAGCTGTGGTCCTTTCCTGCACAGGGTTCGCAGGAATTCTTTAAAGACAGGCAATCAGGAATAGCAAGTGTCCAGAGCCTTCCTGGCTTGCCCACTGGCAGCTCCAGGGACAGTCTGACCTGCTGCACCAAAGCCAGGGGTCAAGGCGGGAGGCAGCAGCTCCCTCGTCTGGGCCTCCTTGACCTCCAAGGAAAAGCCTGTCTCTCGGATCCCCTTAGAGATTACAACAAAACGACATTAGGTGTTCTTTTGCTGACTTCCCCTCAGTCTGTTCCCCCAGGGTCTCAGACCTGCTGATCAGCAGGACCAGATGGCACCTCCTGCAGGCTGGCTCATTGTTTCTGCCTTTGCAGGTGCCCTGAGAAACAGCCTGGCTCCTTCTGACTGACTTTGCTGGGTTCTTTCTAGTTTTCTTCCTTCCTGTGACTCTGCTGAAGGCACGTGACTCCCAGTCCTGGCTTAGGTTTCATCTCCTTGAGGACAGCTGACTTTGTTGTCCTGGAGTGGGGAGAGGGAAGAACCAGAAAACAGAATAAGCCAGGGTGCTCCACATTCAGAACTGTTTGCAACCAGCCTCTTTCTCAGTCTTTCTGGAATCTGGCAGTATACCCCCCATGTGCCATCAGACCTGAGTTTGAATCCCAAGCCCTGGACTCACTTGGGCATGGTGTGTAACCTAAGTCTCAGATTCCTCATCTGAAAATGGGGCTAATAAAGTGCAGGCCTCTCAGAATGATGGAGATTAAATGAGACAAGGATGGGAGAGTGCTTAGCATGCAATCATGTAAAATGCCAGCAGGTGCAAATCCAGCAAGCCTATCTGGGTTCCCACTGGTGTGATCATAATGGCCAAAATAATGGGCTTTACAATGGTCCTAATCTGACAGGACCATTTATTCATTAGTAGGATGACAAATTACTTAACTCTCTATACATAAATTTTCTGTAAAATGGAAATGACAAAACCTATGTATAAGATTACTGTGGGCTGGGTGTGGTGGCTTGTCCCTGTAATCTCAGCACATTGGGAGGCTGTGACAGAAGGATTTCTTGAGCCCTCAAGTTCGAGACCAGCCTGGGAAACAGTGAGACCATGACTTTACTACCAAAAAATAAATTTTATTTTTAAGTAGCTGGACTTGGTGGTGCCTGCCTATAGCCCCAGCTACTTAGGAGGCATAGGTGGGAAGATTGTTTCAGCTCAGAAGTTTGAGACTGCAGTAAGCTGTGATTACACCACTGTACTCCTGTCTGGGTGAGAGAGCAAGACTTATCTAAAAAAAAAAAGATTATTGTGAAGATTAAGTTAAATAAAGTGATATGTCTAATATGATTTGTACAGGATCATGATCCTTTACCCAAAACCCATGGAATTTTGCAAGACTGTTTGGACTCCAGAAAGGTAATATCATTTATATGCTGTGCATTTTGTAATACCTGATCCAGGTGTGGGCCAGCACACCATAGTTAAACACATGATTATTTCTAAATTGAAACCTATGAATGTCATACTACATGGGGGTCCATAAAGACTCTCAGTTGCCTTCTGTCCTTACCTGGCGAGACCATCAGGGTGGGTGCTATCATTTCCACTTCATTCAATAAAATAAAAAATTTTAAAAATCATTCCCACTTCATGGATAACAGACTGAGGATTAGGAGCGTGGGTGGTTCTGGCCACATGGTCCATAATTGGCAGCACCAGTATCCCTGGGTCCCCTGGTGGTTTGGTCCCAGGACTCCTCCTGTGGCACCAAACAGTGTGACAGATATTACCCTGTTACAATTACCCCTTTGCTGAATGAGCCTTACCAAAAAAAAAAGGAGCTATTGCCTAGTCAGCTTTTCCTCTTGTCTTTCCAAGTGTCTGGATGCACATTTCTACATTCTTTTCAGATCTGCTTTTCCCACTTTGGTACCTGATATATACAGTTCTCTGTTCTCTGTTTTGTTTTTTTTTTGTTGGGGTCTCACTCTGTCACCTGCTCACCACAGCTTCAACCTCCTGGGCTCAGGTGATCCTTCCACCTCAGACTCCTAAGTAGCTGGGACTACAGGTGCGCACCACCACGCCCGGCTAATTTTTTTTTATTTTTGTAGAGGTGAGGTCTCACTATGTTGCCCATGCTGGTCTCAAACTCCTGGCCTCAACAAATTCTCTCGCCTCAGTCTCCCAAAGTGCAAGGATTATAGGCATGAGCCATCATGCCCGGCTACATTTCTCTGTATTAAAATAGACAGCATACTTGCTTTTAAAAATAACTGTAGAGTCTTCTAGAATCTTAGTATAACCCAGTTAGCTTAGCTATCCCTCTATTGCTGGGTATTTGCATGTTTGCAACTTTGCACTGTTCTAAAATAATGCTTCCGTCATTCACTTTAAACTCTGCCCTTCACTCAATAAAATAAAATGAGTGAGCACATTGATTTAAAATCACCTGTCCCTTAAGCCCCAGCTGGCTGGCAGCCTTTGGGAGATTGTCTTTCCAGGCACTTCAACTATATAACTGTTGCTCCCAATCAAAGAATCAATGAGGGTTTATTGAGAGCCTGCGTGGAGAACAGAATGCACTTTGGTGCTTGGAGACACAGAAGCAGAGCTGTGCCTCTGACCCCCAAGAGGCTTATGTGTAACCAAGGAGGCCTTTCAACCTCGGATCAAGCTGTGTTTGCGTCCTGCCAGGAAGGCCTTCTAAGCAGGGCTTTTCAAGATGGGCATCAGGGTGTGATGTGTGCGTGGTGAAAGCACGAACTTTAAATAGGCCTCTAATCTACCCTCTTGCCTGAGAAGGGCATCAGTTCTGTTCAACAAGAAGGTGCTAAAAATGAAATTGTGAACAGGGAAAACAAGCTCTGGGTTCCACGGAGTCTCCCCAAATTCATCAAGCTTTGCTGCCAGACTCTAATGATTAGAGTGAACCATTACAAACCAATACTGTATAAAATACCAGTTCTGGCCCCGTGCAGTAGCTCATGCCTATAATCCCAACACTTTGGGAGGCCAAGGTGGGAGGATAGCTTGAGCCCAAGAGTTTGAGACCAGCCTGGGCAACATAGCAAGACCTCATCTCTACAGAAAGTAGAAAAAGTAGCCAGGTGTGGTTGCGAACATCTGTAGTTCCAGCTCCTTGGGAGGCTGAAGCAAAAGGATTGCCTAAGCCCAAGATGTCAAGACTGCAGTGAGTGCTGATGGTGCCACTGCACTCCAGCTTGATGTCAGTGTGAGATCCCAACTCAAAAAACAAACCAGTTTCCTGACTCCCCTTGGTGGGAGGTCAGTGAAATGACTAAACAAGACTTGGGGACTGGTTCTATCTAGCTTCCCTTTAAGCAAGCTATTGTAGCTCTCTTGGTCTCCACTTGGCTATTCGTCAGATAGGATCAGCAGGAATGCTCTCATGGGACTCGCGGGGTTATGACCAGTATCCACAGAGATCCTGACTGGTGTTTCAGAAAGGACTAAGTATTTCCTGAGTGGTCTGGGGATCATTCATTCACTGCTGTTAGCTGAACACCCACCCTCAGAGGGCCTGGCACTTAGTAGGCACTCAATAAACATTTGCTGAATGAACCAGGGAGTTGGTAGTTGTTAATATTATGAGTCCAGAAAGGAAAGCACACCGCATGTCATTTCATCAAATCTGAGAAGGAGGCTCCTCACCCTTCACTCCAACTTCCCCCCACAAACCCACCTTCCCCTGGGCAGTGCCATCCTGACCCCATCACCCTGTATCCACCATGAAGGGTCACCCATTCAGTGCAGTAAAGATCCAAAGCATAAAGTTTACCCCAGGACGGGGCAGCGGAGGCGAGACTGTGTCCAGACATCTCCTCGGGTTTCAAGGGCTGTGGGACTCGCTGTCACAACAGGTTGGCTGGCGCCACCTGCATTTCCCACTCCTGGCTCCTAGGGCCAGGGCATGTCAGGCCATAGAGATCATTGGCCAACAGCAGCACCAGAGAGCTGCCATGTCCCTGCCCACCGCCAGCCAGCCCTCAGGTGTTCTGCCATCTCGGCCTAGCCAGTTTGCTGCTCCGAACGTCTGGTGACCAACAGTCATTTCACAGGGGATGGAGCTGGGCTTTCACAAAAAAATATTCTGTGTTCCTTGAATTGATGGCATGCTTCTCATTGGGACCTCCGACAGCTTTGAAGGTCCCTCCTGCAGCCAGCTGGAGGCCATGACAACCGGTTGCTTCCCAAAGTCTGTGATTTCTTTCTGTCTTTTTTTTTTTTAAGTTGGGGCCTCACTGTCACCCAGGCTGGAGTGCAGTGGCACAGTCACGGCTCACTGCAGCCTTAATCTCTTGAGCTCAGGTGATCCTTTTGCCTCAGCCTCCTAAGTCTCTGGGACTCAGGAGCATGCCACCACAACCAGCTCATTTAAAAAAATTTTTTTTTGTAGAGATGAGGTCTTACTATGTTACCTAGGCTGGTCTTCAACTTGGGATCAAGCAGTCCTCTCATCTTAGCCTTCCAAAATCTTGGGATTACATGTATGAGCACTGGACCCCAAAGTCTTTCTTTCTTTATGCATTTGTTTGTCTCTTTATTGTCTGTCTTCTCTACCCACTGTAGGCAGGCGTGTGACGGCCTCTTACTGCTGTATCCTCCCAGGGTCAGGAGCTGCGCCTGACCCAAAGTTGGCACTTGTCAACATGCATTAAAGGAATGAGTGAATGAATGAACAAATGATCCCCTTTACAATGTTTTTATACTCACATATGATAAGTGATAGTTATTGTAAATAATAATTATTATAAATAAGTGATTATCATAAATGTCTTTAAAAGGAAGTAGAGCCGGGTGCGGTGGCTCACCACTGTAATCCCAGCGCTTTGGGCTGGTCTCGAACTCCTGGGCAACATAGCGAGACTTGGTCTCTACAAAAAATCAAAACAATTAGCTGGGCAGGGTGGCACACACCTCTAGTCCCAGCTACTTGGGAGGTTAAGGTGGAAGGAGATCAAGGTTGCAGTGAGCTGTGATTGTGCCACTGCACTCCAGCCTGGGTGACAGAGTAAGACCCCGACTCTAAAAAAGAAAAGAAGAAGAAGAGGAGGAAGAGGAGAGGGAGGAGGGGGAGGAGGAGGAGAAGGAGAGAGGAGGTTGTTAACTGCAAATGGGGAAGGAAGGACACTGCAGTCAGCAGTATGGCTTGGAAAGACCTGGGGGTGGGAGGAAGCATGTGGGAGCGAGAGCCTGAGGGGCAGCCGGGTGTCAGGAGGGTGAAGGTGTCTATGGCCACACCACCCTGAACGCACCCGATTGTCTGATCTTGGAAGCTAAGCAGGGTGGGACCTGGTTAGTACTTGGATGGGAGGAGGGTGAGGGTGGAGTCAGCCCCCTTGGCAAGCCAGTGCAGCAGTAGTTGGGCCAGCAATGTCCCAGTGTGCTGACAGAGCCGCCTGGCCGGGGCACAGTGTCCTCAGATGTTGCCTCCTCTAGAGGACTGTTCCCAGCCTGGGTTAGGGTCCTTCCTTTGTGTTCCTGGGGAACTCAAGACTTCCCCTTCTCATATAACTTATTAGAATCCACTTTAATGATCTGTCTTTTTCATTTCCATCTCTCGATTCGTGAGCTCCTGGAAAGGCAGAGAACTTGGTTTTTCACCCTGTGCTGGACGCAGGGACATGATAGGTGCCCATTTATGTCTGATGAGTGAATGAATGAATGAGTGCCTGAGAATCATAAAGGACACTGGACAGGTGTTTGGAGGTCTGCACACCAGGAAATCCCAGCTGTCATTCAAAGGAGAAGGGGCCAAAACCTGGGTGAGGGGGGTTGGGGAAGAGTTCAGGAAATATTGGGCAGTTAATGCCAAATAAAGAAAACAGCCTGTAGCTCAGCCTGTAATCCCGCGCTTTGGAGGCTGAGGTGAGTGGATTTCCTGAGCCCGCGGGTTCGAGACCCGCCTGGGAGCCGCTGGGAGCGACCACTGCCCTCCAGTCTGGGCGACAGAGTGGGACTCCAACTCAAAAACAAATAAACAAACAAACAAGGATTTACGATGCCATCCCTAGAAGGAGGAGGGGTGACAGTATCAAGGAGGATGTGTTTACCACACGCAGGGAAGGAATTTCAACAGGTGAGGCCGTGTGGGTGTACAAGGGAGAATAAGAACCCCACTGCGCATTTTGCAGACGCTGGAGAATGATGTGCCAAGCACCATTCTAAGCGCTTCGCAAGCATCAAGCCATTTAGATTCTCCTAACAATTGCAAAAAGCAGTTAACTACTGCAGTGTCTATTTTACAGATGAGGAAACTGATGAGCAGAGAGGTTAAGTATGCCCCCCTCCCCCTGGCCCCAGGATGTGCCACCAGAAGTGACAGAACCAGGCTTGGAACCCGAGTAGTTTGGCCCTAGAAGCCAGGCTTGCTGCACTCAAGTCAGCCCTTGCTCTGCTGGTGCTAACTAGGGATTCGATTTCTTTTCTTTTCTTTTTTAAAGACCAGATCTCTCTCTCTGTGTGTGTCTCCCAGGCTGGAGTGCAGTGGTGGGATCATAGCTCACTGTAGCCTTAAAATCCTGGGTTCAAGGGATCCTCTTATCGCTTCCTCCTGGGTAACTGGGACTATAAGTGTATGCCACCACACCCGGCTAATTTTTTTATTTTTTTGGAGAGACAGGATCTCACTTGGTTTCCTAGGTTGGTCTTGAATTCCTCATCTCAAGTGATCCTCCTACCTCAGACTCCCAAAGTGTTGAGATTATGGGTTTGAGTCACCGCACCTGACTGAGTTGATCCCTTTGTTTTTGTCTTTGTTTTTTTGAGTTGCAGTCTCACTCTGTCACCCATACTGGAGTGCAAGGACAAGATCACAGCTCACCGCAGCCTTGACCTCTTGGGCTCTGGTGATCCTTCCACCTTAGCCTCCCAAGTAGCAGGACTACATGCACCACCATGTCTGGCTAATTTTTTGCAATCTTTTTGTAAAGATGACATCTTGCTTTGTTGCCCAGACTGGCCCCAAACTCCTGGACTCAGTCTCCCAAAGTGCTGAGATGACAGGTGTGAGCCACCATGCCCGGCCTTGATCCCTTTTTAAGGCACTCCTGAAAGATAGTACAATTCTCTTCCATTCTGCAGATGAGAAAGCTGAGGCTCAGAAAGGTTGCCAAGTTCAGCCAGCTGATAATCCTCAGAGCCAGGATCTTCAATGGCAGCTGCCCTCACTGTGCCTTGTGTCTTCCTGATGCCCGTGGTTGAACTCTAAGACTAGGTTACCTCCTCTGTCACTCCCTGCTCAGCTTGCAAATCTCAGCAGAGGCCCAGCAGATGGTGGTTCTTGATACACACCTCTGGCTCAGCCATCCCCCTCTACCCGCCAGCTTCCCATCTCAGCTCTGGACCTCTAACTCCCCATGACAGAGACAAGGACACCACCCTGACCTGTGGTGTCCTTGTCCTTGTGGCACGGGGCTAGGAACAGCTCAGGCTATCAGCATCTTTTGGGGGCAAAAATAGGTGCAGCTAAAATCTATTTATACATCCCAGACAGTCAGGAAGGTGACAGCCCGGCTAAGGGAAGGTTGTTTAAGGATTCAGCGAGTCAGCATCCTGGGTACCTGGGCAGGCTGGGGAGGGACATGGGACCCCAGGCAGGTCATCTGTCTCAGGCATGGAGGGCAGGATACTTTCCTGGTTCTGCCCCAGCCCTGCTCCCCTGCTCCTTCCCATGGGAGCTTCCTTTGCACAATGGCTGACAGGGAAAGGGTCAGTTTGAGTGGCCAACCCAGCCTCTTCTGTGACAGCCCAAGACGGTAACCCAGCGGGTGATTGGAACAGTTTTTTTGAGTCTGTTGCCAGGCTGGAGTGCAAGGACACGCTCACTGCAGTCTTGACTTCCTAGGACCAGGTGATCCTCTTTCCTCAGCGTTCCAAGTAGCTGGGACTACAGGCATGTGCCACCTTGCCCAACTAATTTTTTTTTTTTAGAGACAAGTTCTCGCTGTGTTGTCCAGGCTGGTCTTGAACTCCTGAGCTCAAGCAATCCTCTAACCTCGGCCTCCCAAAGTGTTGGGGTTACAGGCATGAGCCAGCACGCCTGTCCTTGGAGCAGCTTTGAG
>NW_007057694.1:210069-215817 GCF_000164805.1 Carlito syrichta | reverse complement strand
GACTCCTACTTAAAAAAAAAAAAAAAAAGATCTAGACTCAAAAGACATCTGGCACAGACTTCAGCTATTCAGCACCCCTTCCTAGGGGAGACATGTACTTGTGACGGTGGTGTGCCTCAGTTTCTCCACATGTGAGGATAGAAGCTTCTTGAGCTTAGCACATGCAGGCTTGACCAAGGGAGACTCCCCTGAGATGATAACAGGAAAGATTTCCATGTGTGGGCTGAGCGGGGCAGCGTGGCTGGGGTAGGGGACAGAGATGCCTAGGTCTCAGGATCAGGTAGATTTAGGTCCAAATTCTGGATCTGTCTCTTCCCATCTATATGATCCTGGGCAAATTACTTCCCATCTCTGAACCTTAGAAATCACATTCTAATCCTTAAAACGAACCTCTAAGGTAGACGCTGTGCAAAGTCACATCTTATAATCTAGAAACTGGAACACAGAGAGCTAAATTAACCAGCTAGAGGTCATGCATGACTCTGGCATGAAGCAGAGTCAGGATTCAAGCCTAGGTCTGTACGCCTAATCACTACCCTACACTGCCCTGCTTCCTATAAATCCTGGAAGAGCAGAATTCTGATACTGGCCCTGCCAGGAACGTAAGACACACAGCTTCTCGGGCCTCCGCTGTGAAATGAGGGGGCGGAACTTGCTGCAACACGGAGCACTGTCTCAGCCTCCAAGTTGTTTCTGAGAGTGTGTTGTCTTTGTCCATCAACCAACAAGGTGCTGGGACAGTTGTTGGGAGACTCCCTCCTCGGCCACCGATGTCCCCATGGCCTGCCTCCTAGCTTGGGTTCGAGGATTAGCAGCTGGAGCACCATGGAAAAGCACCTTGCCCAGAGTCTCTGGAGCACCGACAGAGTCTCACTCTGTTACCCAGGCTGGAGTGCAGTGGCACATTCACGGTCACCACAGCCTCACCCTGCTGGGCTCAGGTGATTCTTCTGCCTCAGCCTTCCAAGTAGCTGGAACTACAGGTGTATACCACCACACCCAGCAAATTTTTTGATTTATTGTAGCCCAGGCTGGTCTCAAACCCCTGGGTTCAGGCAATTCTCTTGCCTTGGCCTCCCAAAGTGCTGGGATTACAGGCGTGAGCCACCATGCCCAGTGACAACCTCTTCTAAATCTATAGGCTCCAAGAGGGTAGAGGCTGCTTCCAGACAAAGTGGATCCCATCCAAGGCCAGTCGTAGGCGGTGAAGGTTACTTAGCCTGGGCTGTAGTCCAAAGTTAGCTTTTCCCAACTCCCCTTAGCCAGACTGGATGATGAATTTTTAAAAATTAGTTTTAATCTTTATTTTTATTTTAGAGATGGGGTCTCACTCTGTCACCCAGGCTGGAGAGCAGTGGCATGACTGTAGCTCACTGCAGCCTCGAACTCCTGGGCTCAAGCCACCTTTCCAAGGTCTCACCCTTCTAAGTAGCAGGACTACAGGTGCCGATTAATTTTAAATTTTCTGTAGAGACAGAGTCTTGCTGTGTTGCCCAGACAGGCCTCTAGTGATCCTCTTGCCTTGGCTTCATAAGCTCTGGAATTACAGATGTGGGCCCCTGCACCTAGGTTAGATGAGCAGTTTAAGAATTCTTAGGCTGAGCTCGGTGGCTCAGCTTGTAATCCCGCGCCTTTGGGAGGCTGAGGTGAGTGGATTGCCTGAGCCCGCGGGTTCGAGACCCGCCTGGGCAGCGAGACCTCATTTCTACAATAAATAAAAAAATCAGCCGGGCGTGGTAGCGCATGCCTGTAGTTCAGGCCACTTGGAAGGCTGAGGCGGAAGGATCGCCGGAGCCCAGCAGGTCGAGGCTGCAGTGACTGGGAGCGGCCACTGCACTCCAGTCTGGGCGACCGAGTGAGACTCCAACACACACACACAAAAAAGATTCTTAGACTTTTAGGATCGGAGAATGCCAATAGGACAGGCAGTCCAGGGATTCAGGGATCTCATCTTCAGCAGACTCAACATAGTTGACTACAGGGCCCTCACTACGCCACCTCATGCCCTCCAAGGAGAGTCTGAGCCCTTCCTGGTGGTGTAGATGGTCAGAAGCTCTTCTTGAAGCTGGCCACAATCTGACTTTTCTGCCATGACCATCTTCTGGGCCTAGTTTGGTCCTTTGGAGTGTCACAGTGTGTTCTTCTCATGGCATAGTCTTCACAGCCTTGAAGACAATCTCTGTGACCCTTCCAAGTCTTTTATCCTCTAGATTAAATAGCTCCGCTTTCTTGAATTCTGCCTTTTAGGTCAAGGTTCTTTTTTTTTTTTTGAGTTGGAGTCTAACTCTGTCACCCAGACTGGAGTGCAGTGGCCGCTCCCGGCCACTGCAGCCTTGACCTGCTGGGCTCCGGCAATCCTTCTGCCTCAACCTTCCAAGTAGCTGGAACTACAGGCACGCACTACCACGCCCGGCTAATTTTTTTGATTTATTGTAGAGATGAGGTCTCACCAAGTTGCCCAGGCGGGTCTCGAACCCACGGGCTCAGGCAATTCACTCACCTCGGCCTTAAAGTGCTGTTTAAATTTAGTGCCAACGTGCTGGGATTACAGGCTGAGCCACCAAGCCCGGCCTGGTCAAGGTTCTTTAAGGCTTCTTCCTCACTGCCCCACTCCCTCTGTTCCTAAAACGTCCTTTTTTTTTTTTTTGGCAGGGGAGTCAGGGTCTCACTCCATCGCCTAGGCTGGAGTGCAATGGCATGATCACGGCTCACCTTCGCCTCAACCTCTTGGGCTCAGGTGATCCTTCTGTGTCAGCCTCCTGAGTAACTGAAACTACAGATGCATGCCATCATGTCCAGTTAATTTTTTTTATTTTTGTTGAGATGAGGTCACACTATGCTCCCTAGGCTTGTCTCAAACTTCCGGATTCAAGCAATCCTCCCGCCTCGGCCTCCCAAAGAGCTGGGGTAATAGACATGAGCCACTGTGCCTGACCATCCCAAAATATTCTAATGGGTTTGTCAGAAATCCCAGCTCAGGATCTCTTTTAAAATACTATCCTCAAAACACAGTGCTTCCGTGTTCCTTCTCAGTAGGCCAGCATTCTTGCCTACTGTCTCCCTTGGCCATCCCTTCCCTCTGCAGACTCCCTCCAACTTTCTGGTCTTCCTTCCGCAAACTACGCCCTCCCCCCTACACTTCACTCATGTGGTCTTTGTACAGGCTGCCATGTTCACCTATGACTCTGCTCTTGAGACCAGTTGATTGGCTAAGAGGTTGGCACTAAATTTAAGCAGGTCCAGTTAGTTCATTTGTTTGAATTTGAGTACCTCTGTTGACTAAACTGGTAAGGTATAAAATTCAGCAGCTATTGGTAGCCGTGTTGATCAAGATAGAACAGACTATGCTTAAAAATTGTATGAGGGGAGACTCCAAAAAAGCCAGAATTATTTTTTGAAGGGTGGGCCCCTTGGAGTATAGGCTTCCCCAGCGAGGTAAGTATTCTGGGAACCCATCAGCATCAGTGTACAACCTCGCATTGTTGTGAGAGGCTGTGTTTGACTTCAGTGAATTTTTTTTGGAGATTCTTTCAAGGCATTTGCCCAGTTCATAATGAGTAATTTATGAGCACACCTGCCCACACTGTGCTGAGTGTTCAGCAGTTTTTGACACCAAACAGCATGACTCCCATACCCCACCCTCCCTATTCACCTGATCTCACCCCAAGTGACTTCCTTTATTTCCCTGGATGAGAAAAAGCTTCAAAGGGAAACGTTTTGCTGCTGTAGAAGAGGTGAAACCAAAAACACAGCATCAAAATGATGAGCTCAGACACTGTTTTGAACAGTGGAAAAAGTGTTTGATAAGTGTATTGCATCAAACAGAGAATACTTTGGAAGTGACTGAAGTTTAAACCTGTAAGAATAAATACACAATTTTTTATAAACAAATTCCAGGGTTTTGTTGTTGTTGTTGTTCCTTCTCTTATACTTCTAATTAAAAAAAATAAATTTGAAAAAGAATGAGCTGTGCTGCAGTAACGGATCAATCCTGAAATGTTTGATGGAGCTCAGCAGGTCTTCTAGGAACTGTCTCTCCTCCAAGTGGTGATGCAAGGATCTAAGATCCTGTTATTTTGAGACTTCACCATCATATAGTCATTTGCTTCTGACCTCAAGAAAGAGGGTGGAGGGAATGACGGGTGTGAAGAAGGTCTGAATGGTCTCAGCTGAAAGCAAATGTTACTTTCACCCATGTTCACCAGTCAGGCTTCCATCCATAGCCTCCCTTAACTGCAGGAAAGACTAAGAGATGTCATCTTTCTTTGATATTTATTTGTTTGTTTGTTTGAGTCAGGGTCCTACTCTGTCACCCAGGCTGGAGTGCAGTGGCACTATCACACCAGAGCCTCCACCTCCTGGGTTCAGGTGATCTTTCCACCTGAGCCTCCTGAGCAGCTGAGGATAATTTTGTTTTTGTTTTAAGAGATAAGCTTCACTATGTTGCCTAGGCTGGTCTCAAACTCCTAGGCTCTAGCGAGTCTCCTGCCTTGGCCTCCCAAAGTGCTGGGATTACAGGCATGAGCCACCACCTGGCTGATTGTTTTTATTTTTAATAGAGATGGGGGTCTTGCTATGTGGACTAAGCTGGTCTTGAACTGCTGGCCTCAAGAATCCTCCTACCTTGGCATCCCAAAGTGTTGAGATTATAGGCATGAGCCACTGTGCCAAGCCAAAATTTCATCTTTCTTTCTTTTCTTTCCTTTTTTTCCAGTTAGAGACTCACTCTGCCACCCAGGCTGGAGTGCAGCAGCACCCTCATAGACACCACAGCCTCGACCTGCAGGTTCAGGCAATCCTTCTGCCTCAGCCTCCAAAGTAGCTGTAACTATAGGTGCACACCACCACACCTGGCTACTTTAAAAAAATTTATTGTAGAGACAAGGTCTCACCAAGTTGCCTAGGCTGGTCTCGAACCCCAGGGCTCAGGCAATCCTCTCACCTCCTCCTCCCAAAGTGCTGGGATTATAGGCTTGAGCCACCGCACCTGGTCAAGATGTCATCTTTCTATGTGCTGAGAAAGAAACAAAAACAAAGATTAGCAAAAACTAGCAAACTAGTGATGAGAAGCTTGCTGTAGCCATGTTTTTTTGTGAATCACAGAAAGCCAGTCTATACCAAGAGAAAAGTGGTCACAGGAAAGAGAAGAGAGCCTGATTAGACTTTCTGAGCCTCCTCCACCTTCCCTGGGTCTTGGCTATTCTGTGAGATACCGCAGCATCCTCCCCATACATTCCTCTTATGCCAAGCTAATTTTGTATTACTTTTAGTCCCTTGCATCTTGATGAGACCTGCCTATCTAAGGCCATCTTTGTTTTAATACATTAATGCTATTAAAGCAGGCTAAATAATTACACTTTTTTTTCTTTACCTTTTTGCTTGAATTGCTATAAATTCACATCTTCCTGCTGTGGCCTGAATAGTTGTGTTCCCCCCAAATTCATTTGTTGAAAACTCAACCCCCAAGCTGATGAGATTGGGAGGTGGGAACTTTGGGATATGATTAAGTCCTAAGGGTGGCGCCCTCAACGTGGGATTAGCGTCCTTAAGAAAGAAGTTCCAACTGAGTGCAGTGGCTCTTGCCTGTAATTCTAGCACTTAGGGAGGTGGAGGTGAGAGGACTGCCTGAGCCCAGGGGTTTGAGACCAGCCTGGACAACTCGGTGAGACCTCATTTCTACAATAAATTTTTTTTTTTTTTTTTTGAGTTGGAGTATCACTCTGTCACCCAGACTGGAGTACAGTGGCC
>NW_007057694.1:193372-209942 GCF_000164805.1 Carlito syrichta | reverse complement strand
TAGCCATGAGCATGCCACTGTACTCCAGTCTGGGTAACAGAGTGAGACTCCAACTCAGAAAAAGAAAGAAAGAGATTCCAGAACCAGGTGCAGAGGCTCACACCTGTAATTCCTGTATTTTGTGAGGTGGAGGTGAAAGATTGCCTGAGCCCAGGGGTTCGAGACAAGCCTGGGTAACTTGGTGAGCCCTTGTCTCTATAATAAGTTAAAAAATTAGCCAGGTATGGTGGTACAAGCCTGTAGTTACAGCTAGTTGGAAGGCTAAATCGGAAGGATCACCTGAGCCCAGCAGATTGAGGCTATGGTGGCCTTGAGTATGTCACTGTGCTCCAATCTGGTCAACAGTAAGACTCCAACTAGAAAGGAAGGAAGGAAGGGAGGAAGGGAGGGAGGGAGGAAGGAAGGAAGGAAGGAAGGAAGGAAGGAAGGAAGGAAGGAAGGAAGGAAGAAAAGAGTTTCCAGAGAGACCCTCTTGCCCTTTCCATTATGTTAGGACACAGCCAAAAGGTCTTGGAACCAGAATGTGTACCCTTGCCAGATACCGGTTCTGCTGACACCTTGATCTTGGACTCCCCAGCCTTCAGCACTGTGAGAAATACATTTGTTATTTATGAGCCCCCTAAGTTATGGTATTTTGTTATAGTAGCTTGAACGCACCAAGACAATTCTCATAAGGACTTCCTTGTCTAATTCAGAGGTCAGGTCATAGACCTTATCCCTGCACAACTATTCAACTGTGCCATTATAGTGTGAAAGCAGTCATGGACATGAACATGGCTGTGACCCAGTAAAACTTTATTTTATAAAAACAGGCAGCAGACTGGATCTGGTACACAGGCTGTAGTCTGCCAACCTCTGGTTTAGTTGATCTTTGAATCTGAGCTTGGGATCCTCATTTGTCCCAGTTAAACATAATCCTGGCCAGACACCGTGGCTCGTGCCTGCAGTCCCAGCACTTTGGGAGGCTGAGGAGGAAGGATCGCTTGAGGCCAGGAGTTTGAGATCAGCTTGGGCAGTGTAATGAGACCCCATCTCTACAAAAAAAATTAGCTGGGCATAGTGGTGCATGCCTGTAGTCCCAGCTACTCGAGAGGCTGAGGCTGAAGGATTGCCTGAGCCCAGGAGGTCAAGGCTATGGTGAGTCGTGCTTGTGTCACTGCACTCCAGCTTGGGCAACATAGTGAGACTTCAACTAAAAACAACAGCAACAACAACAACAAAACCTAACCACGATCCTGTTAGCTTTAGCCCATCTTTCAAGTCACGGGCATATTTTCAAATCCTGATTCTGTCATCCAGCAGAGCAGCTGTCCTCCCTGTCTTGTGCCGCGTGCTGGCTGATTGAGCTTTCATGTCTTACTGGTTCATCAGATGGGTAGGTGGTGATTGTGCTGCCCTTTCTGGGAATGGACACTCTGGTAAGAAGCCGGGACAGCATTGGGTGGAGTGCTTGGCAGGATATTCTTCTAATGGCAGTTTCTGCTGCCTTGGAGGCTGGCACCCGTCTCTTTGCGTTTCTCTGGTTTTGGTTTCATGGAATGCATCTGGCTCGGGGCAGGGCAGAAGTAATTTGGAGGCTACTGGCTTCTCTGAAGAATTCCTTTACTCAAAACTCATTGTTATTCAGTGAGGTGAACCCCATGTCCAGCTATTTGGCTGTGGCCTCCAGTAATCTCTGGGGATGCCCTCCTTGCCATAGAATTCTGCTGTGAGGGCTGGGTGGACCTTGGCAATCATCAGATCTAGTGCCCCTCACTTTACAGGTGAGAAAAATGAAGTCCAAGAGGGAAGCACCTTGCCCAAAGTCACTGAGGGCATCAGAGAAGTGCCAGGCTGGAACCCCCTTCTTTTCCACATCTTTCTAGAGGACTTGCCTTCCAGAAGCCCTGATACCAGCCAGGTGGCAGAGAAGACAGGGAGCTGGGAGAATTTGTGTATTCCAGTGCCTCTATCTGGGCCTCCCAGCTCACCATTAAAATGAACAAAAGGGCCAGGTGTGGTGGCTCATGCTTGTAATCCTAGCACTTTGGGAGGCCTAGGTGGGAGGATTGCTTGAGCCCAGGAGTTCAAGATCAGCCTAGGCAACACAGCAAGACCTTGTCTCTACAAACAATAAAAACAACTAGCCGGGTGTAGGGGCACACGGCTGCAGTTCCAGCTACTTGGGAGGCTGAGGTAGGAGGATCACCTGAGCCCAGAAGTTAGAGGCTGCAGTGAGCCATGTTGTGCCACTGCACTTCAGCCTGGGTGACTCAGGAGAACCCAATTCAAAAAACAAATAAACAAATGAATAAATTGAGCAAAAGATCTAGTTTTTCCTAGGAAGCCTGGGTTTTGAAGTATTTCTCATATGCTTGGTTCCAAAGCTAAAAGAACTTGACGTTAGCCATAGACAAACTGAAGTGTGTGAGCTGCTTTGTGAACTGCTTCCAGTAAACCAGGCTGAGGATGTTTCCTTGTGAATTTCCATGTCTCTATGCATGTTTTTTACTGACATCACTTCTGAACAAAATGTATGCCTTTTTCGGGCACGAAATATGTGTTGGTTTTCCATTTCAATTCTCCAACACAAACAGGGCATCCAACTGTTCAATTCAGTTCAATGCTGACACTGTCTACCTAGAATTAGAGTTCACATGGTCCTCTTAATTTACATTTGTTTCCATTTCCTAGTTAGAAGAAACAGTTAGATTTTTATGATTAATAGTATACTATCAAGATTGTCCCCCTCAAAAAAGAAAAAAAAGACCGGGTGCATTGGTTCATGCCTATAATCCCAGCACTTTGGGACGCCAAGGTGGGAGGATCACTTGAGGTCAAGAATTCAAGACAAAACTAGGCTACACAGCAAGACTCTGTCTCTTAAAAAAAAAAAAAATCTAAACGTTAAAAAAAAAAGACTGCCTCCACTTCAGACTCCAGTCACAAGTGGGATCACCAGGTGACCCACACTTCTGCCTGGCCGACTACAAATTTGGGGGTTCCCACAACCCTCCTCTCAGATTTGATCATTTTCTAGAATAAAACTCAAGAAAGTGTTCTATATGCAATTACTGCTTTATGAGGGGGACCCTCCAAAAAACCAGAATTTATTTATAAAAAATTGTGTATTTGGCTGGGCACAGTGGTTCACACCTGTATTCCCAGCACAAGAGGATTGCCTGAGTCCAGAAGTTTGAGACCAGCCTGGGCAATATAGTGAGACCTTATCTCTACAATAAATCAAAAAATTAGCCAGGCATGGTGGTGAATGCCTGTAGTCCCAACTGCTTGGAAGGCTAAGGCAGAAGGATCACCTGAGCTCAGCAGGTTGAGGCTGCAGAAGTCATGATCATACCCCTGCACTCTAGCCTGGATGACACAGTGAGACTCTAACTAAAAAAAACAAAGTGTATTTATTCTTACATGTTTAAACATCAGTCACCTACAAAGTACTCTGTTTGATGCAATACACCCGTTGAGACTCTTTTTCTACTGCTCAAAACAGTTTTTGAACTTCTCAATTTTGATGTCTTTTAGTGTTTCTGCCATTTTTTGTTTCACCTTTTCCACATCGGCAAAATGTTTCCCTTTGAGGACATTCACCCAGACCTGATGAATAAGGAGGGTGGGACACAGGGATTGTGCCATTTTTTTTTCAAAACTGCTGAACACTCAGTGCAGCATGGACAGGTGCACTTGTAAATCACCCATCATGAAATGGGCAAGTGGGCTGAAAAAATTCTCCAAAAAAATTCACTGAAGCTGAACTCAGCCTCTCACTGAGTTCACTGGGTATACTGATGCCAATGGGGTCCTAGAACACGTGCCTAGAGGGGCAAGCCCGTACTGCAAAGGGCCTACCCCCCAAAAGATAATTCCAGTTTTTTTTGGTTCCCACCCATAAAGGATATAGGGAAGGAACAACTAAACGGAGGAGACACGTAGGGCAAGGTGTGTGTTTAGCAACCCAGAAGCTCTTCGAATCTCATGGGTCAAGCATTCCTATAATTTAGTGGTCAAGTCAGAGGGTGGAAATTCCCATCCTCTTATCATGTGTTTGGCTTTTCGAGTGACCAGCCCCTAACTTGACCCTGAGCATAAACTCAAGTGTGTTCAGAAGGGGTTTGTTGGGAATAACAAGACTCCTATCATTAAGGAAATTCCAAGGGTTTTAGGACCTCTGTCAGGAATGAAGAACAAAGACCAAACATTACATTATATATGGTGTGTGTGTGTGTGTGTGTGTATCCTAAACATACATATATATTTTTTTGAGACAGTATCTTGCTCTATTGCCCAGTTGCCCAATCTAGAGTACAGAGGCACAATCACAACTCACCAAAACCTCGAACTTGTGGCCACTGTGCTTGGTCATCATGCCTGGCCAGCCATCGTTCCTGGTCAGTTCTCTTCTTCTCTCTCTCTCTCTTTCTTTCTTTTTTTTCTTTCTTTCTTTCCCTTCTCCTCCTCCTCTTCCTTCTCTTCTCTTCTCTCTCTCTGTCTGTCTCTCTCTCTCAAGACAGTCTCAATACATATTGGCTAGGTTGAATTCAAACTCCTGGACTTGAGCAGTCTCCCTGCCTCAGCCTCCCAAGTAACTGAGATTAAAAGTAGGAGCCACCAGGCTGGGGTCCTGTCTCCCTATTTCTGACTGTACAGGACCGCCTGCCATTCCCAGAACCTAACCCCTCCCCCTCTTTGTTTGTGTTGTCATCTGCTTAAAATGTCCTTCTGTTTTATTGTTTTTTTCTGTAAAAAGGTGATTAAAAATGTTTCAGGGCATAGAACACTTTGTGGTGGTGGTAGGTCTTCTGACATGATTTTGTTAATTTACATTTGTTTCTATTTCTTAGCTGGAAGTAGTTTCACACAATCATAGGACAAATAGATTTATAATTTTTGGCTTACAATTTCAGAACTCAGTTAATGTAACATTTGCTGGTTGTATCACATTTCTGGCTCTTCTCACAAAATATCTTCCTTACAGGAAGTTGGAGGGCTAGCTGCCCACCCATCCTTTTCCCCCGAGGCCATATTTGTGTTCAAAATCACATTCATCTTCCAAGCCCTGCTCAAGAGCTACCTCGTGGACTGATGTGGTGGCTCATGTCTGTAATCCCAGCATTTGGGGAGGCCGAGGCAGGAGGATCACTTGAGACCAGGAGTTTGGTACTAGTCTGGGCAACATAATGAGACCCCGTCTCCTAAAACAAAACAAAACAAAAAAGAGCTACCTCCTCTATGAAGCCCTCTTGGTGCATCCAGGCAGAATTAAGACGTGTCTTCCCATGGTACTTTGGACCCTGCTCCAACTGTTTGGTCTCAAGGCGGTGTGCCTCTGAAGGCTGCAAGTATCCCATTGCTTCTATCTGCTCTGAACAGTACCTAACACGTCATGTATGCTTGACAAATATCTGGTCCTGGTCTATGGGAGAGAGAGGTCAACCTAATTAGACAAGAACCAGGACAAGACACAGAGGAACACTAGTGGTGGAGGCAGGGATGAGCACTCCTTGCAAGTCACACTCTTATGCAGGAGAAGCTGTCACTTTTCCAATACCTGCTTCTGACTTACCCTGCCTTCTATACTGCAGATTCCTTCCCCAGCACACGCACGTGCACGTGCGCGCGCGCACACACACACACACACACACACACACACACACACACACACAATTCTTCTTTTTTTCTGAGTTGGAGTCTCACTCTGTCGCCCAGGTTGGAGTGTGGTGGCACACTCATGGCCACTCCAGCCTCGACCTGCTGGGCTTACGCAATCCTTCCACCTCGGCCTTCCAAGCAGCCAGAACTACAGGTGCACACTACCATGCCTGGCTAACAATTCTTCTTTTGTAATTAATTAATTTTTTTAAGTCAGAGTCTCACTCTGTTGCCCAGGCAGGAGTGCAGTGGCACGGTCATGGCTCACTGCAGCCTTGACATCCTGGGCTCAGGCGATCTTTCCACCTCAGCCTTACTTACAAGTAGTAGGAAATAGAAGTTGCACCACCAATTAATTTTTTAATTTATTGTAGAGACAAAGTCTTGCCATATTGTCCAGGCGGGTCTCAAACTCCTGAGCTCAGGCAACCCTCTCACCTTGGCCTCCCAAAGTGCTGGGATGACAGGGGTGAGACACCATGCCCTGTTAATTTTTCTATTAATAGGTAAAACTCAAGACAACAACTCCAAAAATAGCCTCTTCTTCAAGGTCAGTGGAAGGTTGCAGAAACACCATACTGGTCAACTCCACTGAACCAATGGGTGGACGTTGGCTCTAGGGTATTAGACTCTACCCTCAAGGACGGGGCACTGAAGGGCATTGGCAGGGGCCAATATCCTTGACTTTCGTGAGTCTCAGGCACGTATGTCTTTGTGGGCCCATTCCTCCATAAAAATACATTTAAAATGATATTTTATGACTACATTGGAATAAAGACAAATATCCAACTTGGATTCATTTTTATATATTCATTACTATTATAGTAATCTTCTCTTTCTAATTTTAAAAGAAGTTAAAATTAAAACATTTCCATGGGCCCCTTAAAAGTAGAGGGCCTATATTAGTCTGAGTTCTCCAGAGAAACAGAAACAATAGGCTGGGGATGTGTATTTATATCCAACTGCATATCATGGGATTCTCAGTCCCACACATATATGAAGGCTGAGATGTCCTATGATTGCCCTTGGCAAGCGGAGACTCAGGATAGCTAGGGGTGTACGTTCTGGTTGGAATCCAAGGCCAAAGGCAAGAGAAGACCTATATCCTCGCTCAAAGATAGTCAGGAAGGGAGAACCTGAGTCTCCCTTACTCTATGCTTTTTGTCCCACTCAGGCCTCTGACAGATTGGGTGAGGCCCATCCACAGTGAGGAGGCCAATCTGCCCTACTCAGTCTACTTTTTCAAATAGTAATCTCTTCTGGAAACACCCTCACGCATACCTGGAATAATGTCTAGTCAAATGTCTGAGTAGTCAAGTTGACACATAAAACGAGCCTATCAGAGAAGTCGGCCCTGAGTTTTAAGGCACAGGTGACACATGGTCCCTGCCTTGGAGTGCCTCCTTTGTCAGTGACTGTATACAAGGTGGTTACCTGGGCTCACTCTGCCAGGTCTTCAGCTTGAAGACTGGTCCCTGTTGATGAAAAGATGACAAACTGTAAAATATTTTAAGATGCTTTATCAGACCCAAACTTAAGGACTTAAGCCTGGGAGTACCCTCCTCAGGAGGTCCTGAGAATGTGTGCCCACCGTGGCTGAATGGTGGCTGGGTTATATACATGTTAGGAAGACAGAAGTTAAAAGAAACCATAAATTGATATATGTGCTATTTTCATTGGTTTGGCTCAGGAAGTGAAGGAGCAAAGCTTCCGCTAAGCCAGTGGAGCATGAACTTGGACCTCAGGCCTGTTGACTTGCCCTACAGAGGCAGCTGCAACTGGGAAATGTCTTTTCAGTTGAATTTTTCATTTAAAAAGTTCATCTGGTCAAAAGTGGTGGCTCCTGCCTATAATCCCAGAACTTTGGGAGGCCGAGGTGGGAGGATTGCTATAACCCAGGAGTTCAAGACCAGCCTGGACAACAAAGTGAGACTTTGTCTCTACAAAAATAAAATAAAATAAAATAAAATAAAATCTGGGCGTAGGGGTGTGCACCTGTAATCCCACTTACTCAGGAGGCTGAGGCAGAAGGATCACCTGAGTCCAGGAGGTCAAGACTGCAGTGAGCTGTGATCGTGCCACTGTACTCCAGCCTAGGTGACAGAATAAGATTCTGACTCAAATTTAAAAAAAAAAGTTCACCTAAATTTGACTCTCTGCCTTATATTTTATTTATTTTCTCCAAAAAGATTTAAGTAAAAGTTGATATTCCATTTTTATCCGTGGTTTCAATATCCCTGAAATATTAGCCCTCTCCTTAGAGAAAAGTAGGTGAGAGAAATGGCAAGTCCTGGGGCTCTTTGTCAGGGACTGATACACCACAACAGTGTCAGGATCAGAATTCTGCCTTCTTTCTCTGCCTTCACTTCCTCCTGCCCATTAACCAGATGGAAGAAGTAGGGTATAGGGAAAGGGGCCCATTTGCTCAGTGTCATGGTTAAGGATGAAATAGAATCCGGGCAGCACCAGGGCAAACTGGGGGTGTCCTTCATGCCCTGACCACAATCCAGAAGCAGGCCAAGGTGAATGGGACAGAAATTTTACAGTCAAGAATCTCAGGGCAGGCCAGGCATGGTTCACGCCTATAATTCCAGAACCTTGAGAAGCTGAGGCAGGAGGATTGCCTGAGACCAGGAGTTCAAGACTACCCTGGGCAATATAGTGAGACACTGTCTCTATAAAAAGTATAAAAAAATTAGCCAGGTGTGGTGGTGCACACTTGTAGTCCCAGCTACTTGGGTGGCTGAAACAGAAAGATCACTTGAGCCTAGAAGTTAGAGGCTGCAGTGAGCTGTGATCGTGCCACTACATTCCAGCCTGGGCAACAGAGCAAGACCCTGTCTCCAAAAAAAAAAGAAAAAAAAAAGTAAAAACTTACCTACCTGAACATTTGAACCACAGATCACAGTCCATAGTTCTAAAGCATATTTCATGTAACTTTATTTTTTATTAGAAAATATAGCTTATTTAAAAAGTAAATTAGAGAGAGAAAGGGGAGATTTACCTTCCCAAGGTAGGACAGGGAGCCAAAGCCAGGAAACATGACCTGGTCATAGTTGAAAGAGCCCGTGACCACACCATAGCTTAGCAAGGCAATGGCTCATTTCATGTAACTTTATATCCCTATGAGGATGGGTCGATATTTGAGAAAATAAGCATTTACCCAGCTTCAAACAAGTCAGACCTTCTGTCATTTATTTTTAGTTCTTTGGTTATGTGCAGACCATCAACAGCACAATGAAGAAAAATGCAGATGCTTCCCATAATTATCCAGCTAATAAATTATGGCTGAAAGGCTGCAGGGACAGTGTGTTCTGATGACCTTTGCTGGAGAGAATGTTCCTTCCCCAACACACAAGAGAGATAGGGTAGAAAGAGGAGTGCTTAGATACTCCTGGCTGCATCTTGAGAGAAGGCTTGAGTCAGTGTGGAATGAACCAAAAATGGATCCAAGGAGCCCTCTCAGAAAGAGGAGCGTGTGTGTGTGTGTGTGTGTGTGTGTGTGTGTGTGTGTATCTGGTATGGAGGTTTTGATAGTGGTGGGATTGAGGGAGAGACTGGGAAGCCTAGTTGTGGGTTTTGAACCAGGGAGGGAAGGCTTTGGTCCTGATGGAGTTTATTTCCAGGGGTCTAATGAGCATCCAATGTTTTTTCCTGCCAAGAATCTATTTCTCCTTCTTGAATTTCCCTCTTGCTTTTGCCAGTTTGAGTTGATCTTGATCACTAAAAGCATGAGACTGAAAGTCAAGCCTAGATTCTAGGCTTGTGACTGTGGGAGAGTCACATTTCCTCTCTAGACTCAGTTTCCATGCTTATAAAAAGATTCTGGCTGGGCGTGGTGGCTCATACTTGTAATTCCAGGATCTGGGAGGCTGAGATAGGATTGTTTGAGGCTAGGAGTTTGAGATCAGCCTGAGCAACAGTAAGACCCCATCTCTACAAAAAATATTAAAAATTTAACTGGGTGTGGTGGCACACCTATAGTCCCAGCTACTAGGGAGGCCGAGGTGGGAGGATCCTTTGAACCCAGGAATTTAAGGCTGCAGTGAGCTATGATTGTGCCACCACACTCCAGTCTGGGCAACAGATCAAGACTCTGTCTAAAAAGAAAAATAGATTTTTAATTTCATGGACAAGTTTAAACCATTGTAAATCATCTTAAAGAGGCTGGGTGTGGTGGCTCACATCTGTAATCCCATCACTTTGGGAGGCTGAGGCAAGAGGATTGCGAGCTGAAGAGTTTGAGACCAGCCTGGGCAACATGGTGAGACCTCATCTCTACAAAAAATTTTTTAAAAAATTAGCTGGGCAAGATCACGCACATCTGTAGTCCCAGCTACCTGGAAGGTTGAAGTAAAAGGATTGCCTGAGCACAGCAGGTCGAGGCTGCAGTGGTCCCGTGATTGTACCACTGCACTCCAGCCTGGGCAACAGAGTGAGACTCCATCTCAAAAACAACAACAAAAAAACCCCAAACCATTAGCAATAACCACCTCACCAACCACCACCACAAACATTTTTAGAAAATATTGATATTTTAAATGCCAAAAGTATTAAAGATATTTTAATACTAAAAGTATAAAGGATAAAATTGAAAAGTAGAATAAATGTATAGTTGTTTTTAAAGCCACCACGTTGTGCATATTGTTTCCCTATAATGCCCTAGGCTGGAGAAAATGCCACTATAGATCAGTAATGCTCTAATGTCTGGAATGTGGAAAATATTGAACATCATGGGCCCCTAGGTCCATTTCAAGCTATAATA
This sequence comes from Carlito syrichta, assembly GCF_000164805.1. Classification (NCBI taxonomy): domain Eukaryota; kingdom Metazoa; phylum Chordata; class Mammalia; order Primates; family Tarsiidae; genus Carlito; species Carlito syrichta. The sequence continues at coordinate 199,534 of NW_007057694.1, read as the reverse complement.
TGGTAGGATTAGTCTTCCAGCTTTGTCCCTTTTCCTTCCAGCTTTGTCCCTTTTCTAGTCAGTCTGTGAGTCATCACTAGCTCAACACTCATCCATCCTCTCTTCCTCCTGCAGCTTACAGAACTGAAGTGTCTACTACACTAATGAGGCTGGACACATTGAGTCACACCTGTAGCCCCAACACTTTGGGAGGCTGAGGTAGGAGGATCGCTTGAGTCCAGGAGTTTAAAACCTGCCTGGGCAGCATAGCAAGACCTCCTCACCTTTACAAAAAACCCAAAAAATTAGCCGGGTGTGGTGGCGCATGCCTGTAGTCCCAGAATGGCAACAGAAATCTACAGAAGGATCTCTTGAGTGACAGTGAGCTGTGATGCACCACTGCACTCCAGCCTGGGTGACAGAGTGAGACCCCGACTCAAAAGAAACAAACAAAAAAACACCCAAAAGACCATTGCTATACTAATGAGGAGTTTCCTTAAACTTTTTGGCATCAGGGATCTGTTTTGTGGAAGACAATTTTTTCCATGGACTGAGGGCAGTATGGGGGTGGTGGGGATGGTTTCGGGATGATTCAAGCCCATAACATGTATTGTGCACTTTATTTCTGTTATTATTATATTGCAATTCCAGTATTTTGAGAGGCTGAGGTAGAAGGATTGCTTAAGCCTAGGAGTTCGAGACTAACCTGGGCAACACAATGAAATAATTATACGACTAACACAGATCCGTGGCCTAGGGGTTGGGAACCCCTGTCCTAGAGGACACGTACCTATGGGAACCTACAACTGCTAAAATATAAACAAGAGCCCATTCCTGACACTATTCTAGGACCTTCCATTTTTAGAGTTTAAAACTAACTCACTTAAGCTTCACAACAACCCTGTGGGCTTCTTACAGATGAGGACACTGAGGTACAGAGACAACATAATGAAGTTATAAAACAAGATCCAGTCGGCTCTGCAACCCCTACCTCTGCAGAAGCCATCCTGAAGTCTATGTGTGTGTTTAAGGCTTGGAACGAGTAGACCAAGGTTCACTATCCTAGTTCCTGTAACTTCCCATTTGTTTTAGGAGCAGAAGCCTGTCACCTGTCTCCTTAGGGGTGGGGTCCTCAAGTGTTCAGCAACACAATAATAGCACTAGTTGCCATTTATCTTGACTCACTGGGTTTGAGGCACTTTGTCTCCAAAATCTCACTTTCTCTAAAGGGTGCAGGAAGCGACCAGAGGGGTGGCTCCCAAAATGGCACCGACACACCAGACAACAAAGGCCCTAGGTCCTGGCTTCTGTGAGCACAATTCCCCGCACATGGGAATTTCAAACCTTCCCACGCGTGAATTTCAAACCTGCAAGCCTCCAATCCATAGCCAGCTTTGTTATGCGTCCAATAGGACTATAACACGGCGTTGGCCCCACCCTGCTCCCATGCAGCTCCTCCAATAGGAACATAGCACGGCCCCTTCCGGCCCCTGTCAGGCTCCCCGTTCCACACCTCTAATCTCAATGCTTTGGGAGGACAAGGTGGGAGAATCAGTTGAGGCCAGGAGTTTGAGACCAGCCTATGCAATGTAACGAGACTCTGTGTCCACAAAATTACAAAATTGGCCTGGTGTCGTGGTGCACATCTGTAGTCCCAGCTGCTGGGGAGACCAAGGCAGGAGGAGGAGTTCAGGGTTGCAGTGAGCTATGATTGCACCACTGCACTTCAGCCTGGGTGACAGAGCAAGATCCTGTGTCTAAAAGAAAGATCTAGTTCCCAGAGACGGGAACTAAGGAGCCCAAACCGGCTGGGTGCTGAAACCAGCATCTGGGGCCCAAATCTCCATTTCCCAGGTTTGTGTTCCAGCCCCTGATCTCTGCACCTTCTAGAAGCTGACCCAGGGAAGGGCACTGAAAAGGGCATTTTGAGAAAAGGAGGGAGGCTCAGGGGAGATTAGGGGTGAGACAAAACATCTTGGGCCAGAGCATCCTGTCCTGGGAACCGTTGTCAACATGGCAGGAAGGGCCTTGGTGAGAGGGGGTGGGGGGTGATGTCTGGGCTGGGAGCGAGGGGACCAGAGCCAGAGCCCTTGGCCTCCGGGATCAGAAGGCTCCAGATGGCAAACTGGCTCCTGATGATATCTCCCAGCCCTGACTCTTGACTCACTGGGCTCCGTAGTTCATCCACAGTTCAAAAATGGGGTTTTATAGGTTGGCAGGGAAGGAACATGAGATAACAACTTTCTTGATTTGAATCATGGCAAGGCTGAAGACCAGCAGAACCTGTTCCTGTTCCCTACGCTTTGTCTCCACCCCTCCCAGCAGTCTTTGCCACCATGTAGATGGCACCATCCATCTTTGGGTTTCTCAAGCTGGAAATCTGGGGTTCAGCCTTGATTCCTCCGAGTTTCAACCCATTGGGAATTCCTCCAGGAACAACTCTTCAAACACGTCTCCAGTCCCCCACCCCTCTCTCACTCTGTTCCAGCAGCGAGTCCGAGCCAGCCTCCGCTTTCACCTTGATGCTGCCGGGGCTCTGACGGGTCCCACCCCCATGCCTGCTCCTACAGCCTGTGCTCAGACCTATAGCCACAGGGATGCTTGAGCATTGGACTCAGATCGAGTCACTTGCTTAATACCCTTCAATGATTTTCCATTAGACTCAGACAAAAAATGACGCCGCTTAACTTGGCCCACCTGATCTGACCTGTGCCCACCCACCCAGCCATCTCACGCTGCAGGCCTCACCCCTCACTCAGTGAACCCCATCCTCAATGAATATGAAGAACCTTGAACATGCCGAGCACTTTCCTCCCCGGGGTCTTTGCGCTGGTCATTCTCTCAGCCTAATGCTCTTTCTTGTCCATAGCTCCCTTGTCACTCATATTCAACTCAGAGAGGCCTCCCTGGTCATCTTACAGAAGCAGAGTCCCATTTCTTTCCTTTTTCTTTTTTTGTGTAGGGGTCTCGCTCTGTCACCCAGACTGGAGTGCAGTGGCACTATTATGGCTCACCACAGCCCGGACCTCCTGGCCTCAGGCAATCCTTCTGCCTCAGGCTCCCAAGTGTCTGGAACTATAGGCGCACGCCATGACACCTAGCTAATTTTTAAAAGTTTGTTTGTAAAGACAAGGTCTCACTATGTTGTCCAGGCTGGTCTCAAACTCCTAACTCCAAGGAATCCTCCCACCTCAATCTCCTGAAGTATTGGGATTACAGGTGTGAGCCACTGCACCCAGCCTCCACATCTTTCTATCACAGCATCTGCTTATCTGCCTCTGAGCACTCATTACAACTTAATTACTCACTTTGAGGCTTTGCTTGGTGGTTTATTTTTTACCTCCTCCCAAGACTGTAATTTTGGTGAGGGCAGGAACATGTCTGCCTATTAAAGCTTCCTAGCACAGTGTTTGGCACGTGCTAGGTGCTCAAGAAGTACTTTGGGGCCAGGCAGTACTGTAATCCCAGTACTTTGGGAGGCTGAGGCAGGAGGATTGTTTGAGCCCAGGAGTTCGAGACCAGCCCCCATAGTGACCCCATCTCTATTAAAGGAAAAAAAAGTTAGGTGGGCATGGTGGTGTGTGCCTATAGTCACAGCTACTCAGGAGGCTGAGGCAGAAGAAGAATCACCTTAGTCCAGGAGGTCGAGACTGTGGTGAACTACGATTGTGCCTTTCAGTCTGGGCAACAGAATGAGAACAATCACTCAAAAAAAAAAAAAAAAAAAAGGAGGAGGAGGAGGAGGAGAACAACAACAACAACAACACAGCAACTTTAGGATGAAAGATGAGGTCCGTTATGCACAACAGACCCAGCCATCATCTGGGTTTTGACTTCTCCACCCTTTCTCTCCCCTGCTCTCTCCCTCCCGAGGACAAGTGACTGCACAAAGGCCTGGGAGAGTGTCGAATCTGTTTTCTGGGCTGGTTTCTGACCCTGAAGGAAGGACTTGCAAAGGGGCTGAAGGTGGCAGGGAGATTGTAAGGTGCAGGGTGGAGGCTGGGAGCAGGGTGACCGCCACCCACCACCACCTCCTCGTTTACTCTGGTGTCCCGAAAGAACTTTCCCGAGCCTGGTCTCCTGTATACTGGCTCCCTCTGCTGGACCAGGCAAGGCAGTGGGAGACTGGGTACCACCCAGACGGGCCATTGAGAGAGCCAGGAAGGCTGAGATCCAGCATTTCAGGGCCAGGGCTGATCTGAAAGGAGGAGTTTGCATATATAGAGCACCAAGAATAAAACTCTGGGTATGTGGCTGGGCTAGGCCTGGCTGCCTCAACACCCCCAGCTACTCCGTGATGGAGAGGGGACTCTCTCCTCTCACACAGGCGCCTGCTGGCTGGGCGTCCTGGGTGTGTGCCCAGCCTTCTTGAGGGAGGCTGACCAACTCTGGTCAAATGGTAGTATCTTGTGACACTCACCCATCCTGGCAAGAAGCCCCAAGGCTCTGGGCAAGGATGGATCAGTAGGTTCCAGGAAAGAGGCTTCTGTGGGAAGCAGAGCTATCGTGGCATTTCTGTGCCTCAGGGAGCAGCCCTCAGGGAAGCAAGCCTCCTGGGAGCCAGAGAAGCAAGAACTGCATTAGTAACATACCCCATCGGTCCTGCCTCCCCTCTTCATCCTGAAAAGGAAATACTCAGCGATCTCCGGTCTCCAGCAAACTGACTGCTCAGCTTTTACTGCCTCTGCCTCCAACCAGTGCAACGATGGGTGGTCAGTGAACTGTCCTAATGACAGGAGTAACCCCGCCCAGTGGCCACTGCATCAAATGGCCCAGGGAACAGCGGGGTGATGCTTATGGGATGCAAGGCCTTGGGCATGATCCAAGGCAGAAAGGCCCTGTCAGTCACCCGGGGCTGGGTCCAGGGGAGAGAAAGGGAAGGGGTGACATCCAGACAGGATGGCCTGAGACGAGAGGCCTGCGGATCCTTTGTAGGTGTCCTTTAATTCTTGTGTGACCTTCCTGGGAGTTTGAGAAATAAATGAAAATGTGTATGATCACGATGAATTTTTAAAACTATTTATAGTCGCCATGCCCTGTATGTCTTGTGGGCATCTCAGACATGTGCCATGGCTGCCTGCTACGGTTTGAACGTCCCCTCCAAAATTCATGTTGAAATGTAATCCTCAATGTGGCAGTATTGAGAGGAGAGGTCTGTAAGTGGTGATTGGATCATGAGGGCTTCACCCTTGTGGGTGGATTAATCCACTCATGGATTTGTGGTTTAATGAATTAATGGATTATCATAGGAGGGGAACTGGTGGTTGAAGAAGAAGAAGACAGACCTGCACTAGCAGGTGAGCACATTCAGCCCCCTCACCTCCTCAAGACTCTGCAGAGTCCCCACCGGCAAGAAGGTCCTCACCAGATGCAGCCCTTTGACTTCTCAGCTTCCATGACTGTATGAAATAGATTCCTTTTCTTCCTAAATTACCTAGTTTCAGGTATTCTGTTATAAACAACAGAAAAAGGACTAAGACAAATTGGCCGGGCATGGTGGCACACATCTGTAGTCTCAGCTACTCAGGAGGCTGAGGCTGGAGGATCACCTGAGCCTAGGAGGTCAAGGTTGTGGTAGCCATGATTGTGCCACTGCCCTCCAGTCTGGGCAACAGAGTGAGATCCCCCACTCAAAAAAAAAAAAAAAAAAAAAAAAAGAGAGAGAAAGAGAGAGAGAGAGGGAAAGGACTAAGACACTGCCTGTAGGGTCTGGTGTTTTCCCTGCAGTCACCGTTGCTCATTATTCCCTCTTCTCTCTTCTCTGCCCACACAGGTCTGTTATCTGAACTGATCTTTAGTCCTCCAAGCGTTCTCATGGTCTGTGGTTTGCTTAGAGTCTAGTGTCTCTCAAACCTTGGTATAGTTTGATAAATCGACATACTTGATAAAATGAGTATTTCCAGGCTCCCTTCAGTGATTCTGATTTACGAGGTTGGAATTATGGACCCAAACCTGCATCTCTATGAGAATCCCAAGGATTCTGATGTAGAGAACTCTTATGTTAGGTGTGATGGCTCACACCTGTAATCCTAGCACTCTGGGAAGCTGAGGTGGGAGAATTGCTTGAGTCCAGAAGTTTGAGACCAGCCTGGGCAACATAAGAGACCCCAACTCTATAAAAACTTATAGCCAGGCTTGGTGGCTCAGCCTGTAATCCCGCGCCTTTGGGAGGCTGAGGTGAGT
>NW_007057694.1:181021-193288 GCF_000164805.1 Carlito syrichta | reverse complement strand
AGTCTCACTCTGTCGCCCAGACTGGAGTGCAGTGACTGCTCCCGGCCACCGCAGCCTTGACCTGCTGGACTCTGGCGATCCTTCCGCCTCAGTCTTCCAAGTAGCTGGAACTACAGGCGTGCGCTACCACGCCCGGCTAATAATTTTTTGATTTATTGTAGAGATGAGGTCTTGCCAAGTTACCCAGGTGGGTCTCGAACCCACAGGCTCAGGCAATCCACTCACCTCAGCCTCCCAAAGGCGCGGGATTACAGGCTGAGTCACCGAGCCCGGCTTTTTTTTTAAAATAATACTGCTATGAACATTTGTAGAAATTACTTTTTTAAACATTATTTTCTTAAGTTACTTCCTTAGAATTAGGATTATGAAATCAAAGGATAGAAACTGTTTTGTAGGTTTTGTCAAATTAGTTTCCAGGGAATTTGAGCAGTCAGACATGAAGCTTTACTATTTATACAGATTAAAAAAAAATTTTTTTTTGAGTTGGAGTCTCATTCGGTCGCCCAGACTGGAGTGCAGTGGCCGCTCCCGGCCACCGCAGCCTCGACCGGCTGGGCTCTAGCAATCCTTCTGCCTCAGCCTTCCAGTAGCTGGAACTACAGGCGTGCGCTACCACGCCTGGCTAATTTTTTGATTTATTGTAGAGATAAGGTCTTGCCAAGTTGCCCAGGCGGGTCTCGAACCCTCAGGCTCAAGCAATCCACTCACCTCAGCCTCCCAAGGTGCAGGATTACAGACTGAGCCACCGAGCCCAGCTTATACTGATTTTTTAAATAAGTATATAAAAGTTGTTTAAATTACAAGTTCAAGATTCATGGTGAATTGCTTGTTTTCTGTGTAAAGTGTTGTGTGTAAACTCTCCACTTGCGAGGCATGTTGAGTCACACCTGTAATCCCAGCAGTTTGGGAGGCAGAGGCAAGAGGATCGCCTGAGCCCCAGGGTTTGAGACCATCCTGGGCAAATTGGTGAGACCTTATCTCTACAATAAATCAAAAAATGAGCCGGGCATGGTAGCACGTGTCTGTAGTTCCAGCTACTTGGAAGGCTGAGGTAGAAGGATGGCCTGAGCCCAGCAGGTAGAGGCTGTGGTGGCCATGAGCATGACATTGCACCCCAGCTTGGGCAACAGAGTGAGGCCCTAAAAAAAAGTGAGGCCCTAAAAAAAGCTCCATTTATTTCCTTTGATTACTTCTCAAAAGGAGCAGGATACTGGTAGGTCAGTTCTTTAGTGATCATGGATAGAAGGTTTTATTTGGCACATATATTTTTCCCCTTTTCCGAGGTTTTCATTTCTGTGCTTGCTTTATTACATTCTGTGGCACAAAAGGCTTTTAAAAACACATTTGGATCCGTCCATTCTGTCTCTGATATCTATTTTATCAACAGCCAAAATGTTTTCTCCTCCTCACAGTTAAAACACATTTGCTTTTCCATTTCCTTCTCTGGTTTTTTATGACGCACTTGGATGTTATTTGTTTATAGACATACTCACACACACACACACACACACACACACACACACACACACACACACTTTTTTTTTTGAGGCAGAGTCTTACTCTGTTGCTCAGGCTGGAGTGTAGTGGCATGCTCACGGCCACCGCAGCCTCAACCTGCTGGACTCAGGTGATCCTTCCACCTCAGTCTTCCAAGTAGCTGGGATTACAGGCGTGCACTACCATACCTGGCTAATTTTTTAAATTTTTTTTTGTAGAGATGAGGTCTCACTATGTTGCTCAGGTTGGTCTCAAACGCCTAAGCTAAAGGAGTCCTCTGCCTCAGGCTCTCAAAGTGCAGGGATGACAGGCGTGAGCCACTGCACACGGCTCCATTATTTATTAAATGGTGACTCTTTCTTGTAGCATGTGTCGATGCTTATTCATCTTCCATCATTGTCTGTACCCCAATAAAATATAGTGACAACTGCTCATGTTTCTTTTACCTCCCAAAACGATTTTTGATATTTTGCCCATTCATACTCCAGATAAGTTTTTACTATTTATTTGTTAAATTGTAGGATGCATCTCATTTTGTTTTAAATTTATATTTCATTTTAGTTTTAACTCTATTTATCTATTTATTTATTTTTAGAGATGGAGGTCTTGCTATTTTACCCAGGCTGATCTTGAACTCCCAACCTCAAGCAATCCTTCCACCTCAGCCTCCCAAAATGCTGGGATTTGAGTGTGAGCTGCCACATCCAGCCTTAGCCACAGTTAGAATCAGAGTACATCTCTTTATACATTCATGTTTTCCTTTACTCTTCCTTCTTTATAATTTTCTTTGAAAAAGAATCATGTATCTCAAGTTAAATTAATTTCCTACTATTTACTTTTTTGGGGGGGTCATTTTTATGAATAAGCCAGCTTTCTCCCTCTCTTCTCTCTTCCCTCTGTCCCACTCTGACTCTCTCATGCTCACTGAAATACAAGTATTTTGACCCAAAAACCATGCAACTGAAACCACACCTCCCCCTGAGCATATGTTGTTTCTTGGCATCAGCTAGCAGCCGTCTGTCAGCTGCTCTGAGGACACCTCCCTGGCCCTGCACCCCTGTTGCTCCCTGTAAGATGGGTGCCTCTTTCCTGAGTTATAACATTTCTAGTTAAGGACGATTCAGAGTATTCTAGAAGTGCTATCCTTGTTTATTGAACAAAACAAGTAAACAAAGGGTACTAGGTTGTATGGTGTTCCCTCAAAATTCATGTTCACCAAGAATTTCAGAATGTGACCTTGTTTGGAAATAGGGTCTTTTTGCACACATAAATAGTTAATTAGTTAAAATGAGGTCATACCAGGATTAAGATGAGCCCTAAATCCAATGACTGGTAACTTTATTTTATTTTGAGTTGGGATCTCACACAGTTGCCCAGGCTGGAGTGCAGTAGCACAATCACCACAGCCTCGACCTCCTGGATTCAGGTAATCCTTCTGCGCCAGCCTCCTGAGTAGCTGCAACTACAGCCACAACGTCGGGCTTTTTTTTTTTTTTTTTTTTTGTAGAGACCAGGTCTTGCTAGGTTGCCCAGGCTGGTCTTGAACTCCTGAGCTCAAGCAATCCTCTCACCTTGGCCTCCCAAAGTGCTGGAATTACAGGTGTGAGCCACCGCGGTCAGCTGACTGGTGACTTTCTGAAAGAGAAAACAGAGACATACACATGGGATCCCCCATCCCCTTGAGAGCCTCTCCACTGCTGACTTTTCTTTTTTTTTCTTTTTTTGAGTCGGAGTATCACTCTGTTGCCCAAGCTGGAGTGCAGTGGCATGCTCATGGCCACCGCAGCCTTGATCTGCTGGGCTCAGGCGATCCTTCCGCCTCAGCCTTCCAAGTAACTGGAACTACAGCCGCACACAACCATGCCTGGCTGATTTTTTGAATTACTGTAGAGATGAGGGCTCACCAAGTTGCCCAGGTTGTTCTCAAACCCATGGGCTCAGGCAATCCTCTCGCCTTGGTCTCGCAAATTGCTGGGATTACAGGTGTGAGCCACCACGCCTGGTTTACATTGCTAACTTTTCATTGTAGGACTATCTAAAGCACAGGGGAGAGGTGTCCTTGTAAACCTGCCCCAGAACAGAGAACAAACAGTCCACTCTGGAATGTAAATACTCAAGATTGTTCCTGTTTCCTGACCAACCGCAAGTCTCTCTTTGTAGAAGTTGAATGATTTATGGTACCTCCCAGGTTCTGACAACCCAGGCTCTCTAGCCAAAGGATGCAATGTAGTGTAATCAAAGGCTTCAGTCGGGCCCTGACCACCAGGGTCTAACTCTTGGCTCTGTTATTTTTTAGATGCCTAACTTTGGGAAGGTCCCTTAACCTCCTGGAGCTAGACTTCCCCTTTGTAAATGGAGACAATAATTTAGGCCCAACATAACTTAGGGACTTGTTGCTGGGCTCTGATGAGATAATTTACAGGAATACATTTTTTTAAGCTGTAAAGCACTGGGCAGATGTTATCAGTTGAGAGTGGTTGCCTGTGGGGTGGGGCACACGTTTCACTAAATCCGTCTTTTGTTCCACGTGGCACTTCTACATATGACTTTTTTTCCCCCTTGAGTCAGAGTCTTACTCTGTGCCCAGGCTGGAGTGCAGGGGCATGTTCACAGCCACTGTAGCCTGACCTGCTGGGCTCAAGTGATCCTTCCACCTCAGTCTTCCAAGCAGCTGGAAACACAGGCACATGCCAACATGCCCAGCTAATTTTTTTGATTTGTTGTAGAGATGAGGTCTCTTCAAGTTTTCCAGGCTAGTCTCAAATCCCTGGACTCAGGCAATCCTCTCACCTCAGACTCCCAAAGTGCTGGGATCACAGGTGTGAGCCACCGTGCTTGGCCTCTACATATGTCTTAAAAACAATATGCTAAAAAATATAAGGGGCAATCACTGTCCTTCTGGATTCAGCACGTTGGGAGACCAAGGCAGAAAGATCACTTGAAACTAGAAGTTCAAGACTTGCCTGGGCAACATAGCAAGACCCCATCTTTACAAAAATTGTAAAATTTAGCCAGGTGTGGCAGTATGTGCCTGTAGCCCCAGCTACTTGGGAGGCTGAGGTGGGAGGATCACTTGAGCCCAGGAGCTTGAGGCTGCAGTGAGCTATGATCACACGGTTGCACTTCAGCCTAGGTGACAGAGAGACCCTATCACTTAAAAAAATTAATTTTTAACGTGCAATGAAAAGGAAAAAATAAATAAAACTGTCCTGTTTCAACCTCTCCCTGAGAAGACATTAGGGTATGGGCACTGACTGTCCCCTAGTGGGACCCTCTGTCCCCTCCCCACCCTAGCTCCCAGGTAGAAGCTTCTGGGATACAACTCAGCTCATACTTCCTGAACGTGTTTTCTCTGCTCTTATTGGCCAGCGGGGGGGCAGAGAGCTCCTCACAGAGTGGACCACAAAGCCCAGTTCCCATTCTGATCCCTGGGGGTCGCTGTGATCAAAGCCTTCCGGCTGGGGACTCGTGTCTTTGCTCTTAGCCCCTCACCTCAAGAAAGGAAGAGGCAGGAGGCCTTTCTCAACTGGCAGAGAGGTGATGGAATGGATTGTCACGTCGACCGGGGTCAGTGGTGTAAGGAGGATGGAGACCCGGCTAATGCAGGTAGTGACAGAGCCTAGTTCCCCTTGGGGAACTAGAATTGGGTGTTCAGCCCCGCTGCAGATTTCCCATTGTTCAGTTTATGCCTCTGGAATCTGGAGAGAATGGGGACCCTCTGGCCAGGTGGCTGGGGCACCTCTAGGATCCTGGTGACGAAGGCATATTCGGGATGCTTGTCCAGCCCTTCCTCCTCTCTTCCCTCCCACTCTGAAGCCTCATGCTCACACCAAAGGTACAGCGAGAAAGGATTGCTTTGATCACAGCGACCCCTAGGGATCAGAATGGGAACTGGGCTTTGTGGTCCCCTCCGTGAGGAGCTCTCTGCCCCCAGCAACGAGCAGGTGCTCCTTGAGGTCCCCAGGGTCTCTGGGCCTTTCCCACTGAGCCAGTGTCTCCGGGGCACCAGGCTGCTCACAGCCCAGATTCACCACCATGACTCCACTCCTCAGGTTCCGTCACCACCTGCATTAGACAGATCTCCATCCCCCTCACGCCACTGACCCTGGTCGACAGTCGACGTGACACGCCATTCCGTCGCCTCTCTGTTAGTTGAGAAAGGCCTCCTGCCCCTTCCTTTCTTGGGGTGGGAGCTTAGAGCAAAGGCACATGAGTCCCCAGCGGGAAGGCTATTTCAGCTCCACCATACAGCCTTTCCTGAAGACCACCTGGACATTCCAGGGGACCAGGCACGGCCCCACACAGACTTGCACTAGGACCAGAGCCACCTAGGCCACAGGGCCAGGACCCCTCCTCACTTACAGCAGGTGTTTTTTCCTCCCTGGGCCCTGATGTTATTCCCTATAACCTACCTTTCCCCAGTCTCAACTCTACAAAGGAGAACCCATGCTGCATGCTGAGGTCAGGTTCTGTCCGCGGGGACTGTGGGTCCATGTTGTCCAAGATATGTGGTTTTTTCCTGAGGGGACTGGAGCGTGGGCCTGTGGCCTGTCTCTGTGTGCCCGAGTATCTAAGCCTCAGCTCCCACTGGACCATAACCTGGATTGCTCTCCTCCCGCACAAGTTTCATCGGGAAGTTTGGGATTCCCAAGCTTCATCCATAAGAGCAGCAACCAGTCGGCTCGGTGGCTTAACTTGCAATCCCAGCACTTTGGGAGGCCAAGGTGAGTGAATTGCCTGAGCTCGCGGGTTCGAGACCCGCCTGGCCAACTTGCCGAGACCTCATCTTTACAAGAAAAAAAAATTAGCCGGGCATGGTAGTGCACGCTTGTAGTTCCAGCTGCTTGGAAAGCTGAGATGGAAGGATGGCTGGAGCCAAGCAGGTCTGTCTGCACTGGGGTGGCCGTGAGTGTGCCACTGCACTCTAGTCTGGGTGACAGAGTGAGACTCCAATTCAAAAAAAAAAAAAAAGGAGCAGCAACTTGGGAGTCAGAGACAGACTTGGGTACCATCCCGGCCCCACCACTTAGAAGCCTCACGCACTGAGGAAGTGACTTCATCTCTCAGAATCTCTGAGATAAGTTACAGGGCAGTTGAAAGAGTTAAATGAGACACTGCATCCCAAGGGCTCAGTGCTGGTATGGCATATGGCATGTGGGAAACCCTCAGTGAGTGTGAGTTGGCTTTGTTGTCATTGGTAACAGAGTGATCCCAGGTTAGTCCAGGCTTCAGCCCAACTGAACTTTGTGAATTGCAGCAAGCTATTTCATCTCTGTGGGCATTTGCTTTATAGAAAATAAGACAAAGGGGTTTGTTTGTTTGTTTGTTTGTTTGTTTTTACAGGGTCTTGCTCTGTTGCCCAGGCTGGAGTATAGTGGCATGATCATAGCTCACTGCAGCCTCAAACCCCTGGGCACAAGCAATCCTCCCATCTCAGCCTCCTGAGTAGCTGAGACTACAGGTGTGAACTACCATGCCTGGCTACGTTTTTAAATTTTTCTGTAGAGATGTCGCTCAGGCTGGTCTTGAACTCCTGGCCTCAAGTAATCCTCCTGCCCGGGCCTCCCAAAGTGTTGGGATTACAGGGGTGAGTCACCATGCCCAATCTGCGAGGATGGGTCTTGAGCCTCAAGTTTCCTCCTGACTCTGTGATCCTCCTGTAATCTTGACTCTAATGCAAGAATTCTGCTTGCCACGGGGCCCAACACTAGTTTGATCAGATGACATGGCTGGCTGTCTCCGGGGTGTGATCAGAGGCTGGCAAAAGTCCACCCGGCCACCCCAAACCAGAGCCTGCCTCCCTCTCCAGCAGGTCCATCTCCAGCCTGGGAGGACCTTCGGGGCTCGGGTGCCAGGAGGAGCAGCCTGGCAGACAGTGGACACCACAGGACGGAGAGCAGGGCATGAGTCTGGCCCTGGCGGAACCTAATGAGCGGGGAGGTGGAGAGGACAGACTGACAGTGTGGCTTCCCCAGCTCTCTGAAGAGGCTGTGTGTGCTGATGAGAGGCCTGGTGGAGGAGTTCAGCCGCCTGAGTTTGAATCCTGCCTCTTCTATTTACAGCTGTGTGGTGCTGGTCAAAGAGTTTAACCTTTCTGGGTTGGACACAGTGGTTCACGCTTAGAATCCCAGCACTTTGGGAGGCCGAGGTAGGAGGATTGCTTGAGCCCAGGAGTTCAAGACTAGCCGGGGCAACATAGTGAAACCTCGTCCTTGTCTCTACCAAAATTAAAAAAAAAAAAAAATAACCAGGAGTGGTGGTGCATGCCTGTAGTCTCAGCTACTTGGGATGCTGAGGTGAAAGGATCGCCTGAGCCCAGGAGATCAAGGCTGCCATGAGCCATGATCGTCATAATCATGCCATTGCACTGCTAGAGCCTGGGCGACAGAGTGAGATTCCTACTCAGAAAATCAGATAAATGAATAAAAATTTGAAAGTGCTTAACCTCTTTGGGTCTCAAATCCTTCATTTGTGAAACAAGAGTAATAATAATAGTTCTAGCCGGGCTCGGTGGCTCAGCCTGTAATCCCACGCCTTTGGGAAGCTGAGGTGAGTGGATGGCCTGAGCCCGCGGGTTCGAGACCCGCCTGGGCAGGCGAGACCTCATCTCTACAATAAATCAAAAAATCAGCCGGGTGTGGTAGCGCACGCCTGTAATTCCAGCTACTTGGAAGGCTGAGGCAGAAGGATCGCCGGAGCCCAGCAGGTCAAGGTTGTGGTGGCCGGGAGCGGCCACTGCACTCCAGTCTGGGCGACAGAGTGAGACTCCAAGTCAAAAAAAAAAAAATTAATAATAATAATAATAGTTCTCCCCTACTGGGTTGCTGAGAATATTAAATGTATGGAAGCCAGGTACGGCAGCTCATGCCTGAGTCCAGAGGTTCGAGACTAGCCTGGGCAACTTGGCGAGATCTCGTTTCAACAATAAATCAAAAAATTAGCTGGGTGTGGTGGCACGTGCCTGTGGTTCTAGCTCCTTGGAAGGCTGAGGAGGAAGGATCACCTAAGTCCAGTAGGTTGAGGTTGCGGTGGCCGTGAGTGTGCCACTGCACTCCAGCCTAGGCGACAGAGTGAGACTCTGAATCAAAAAAATATGAAAGTACTTAGAAAAGTATGAAAGTACTTAGAAAAGTGCCAGGCATGGGATAAGTGCTGCAAGTGTTTCCTGTGGACATGATCTTGAGGAGCAAGATACAGCCTTGGACTTGGCGCACTGAGGGCATCAGTGTGTGGGCGTAGGGGGATGGGCCCTCTGACATTGCACTAGAAGCAGCCAGAGGTGCCCCCATACTGACCGTGGAGGCTAAAAACATTTCTTTTTCTCTTTTTGGGGGGTTTCACTCCGTTGCCCAGGCTGGAGTGCAGGGGCATGATCACAGCAGCCTCAACCTCCTGGGCTCAGAAGATCCTTTCTCCTCAGCCTCCCCAGTAACCGGGACTATAGGCGGGTGCCACCAGACCTGGACAATTTTAAAATTTTTTTGTAGAGACTACAGGTGTGCGCCCAGCTTATTTTTAAAATTTTTTTGTAGAGACAAGATCTCACTATGTAGCCCAGGCTGGTCTTGAACTCTTGGGCTCAAGCGATCCTCCCACGTCAGCCTCCCAAAGTGTTGGGATTATAGGTGGGAGACCCCACAGTCAGCCTAAAAAGGCATTTCTAAGCTCCTGTAAGACATTCCCTGGGTGTCCCGGAAATATGTGCAAGGGAAGTTTGGGGATGACCCCATAAGGGTGGCAGCATATGCTAGGAAAATACAGCGTCTTAGAGTCACTATAACCCCCCAGTGCAGGGGCCTGAAGAGACGAAGGTACACACCCCACGAGGGATCAAATCCCCGGGAGGGAGCCCGAGGGAATAAAAACTAAACATGGCTGGCCACCGAGCTCTTGTGGGACGGCCGGTGGGGAGGGTTCCCGGCAGCCGGCAGGACCCCCGAGCGTGTCTGGAGGGCGGTGTGGGGATTCCAGAGAGCAGAGAGGGGAGTCCCGACACGGTGGCTGCTCCCACTTCCAGCCGGAGCTCCCGGCCCGCCGTCGGCGGTGGATCCACGGCCACAGCCGCCCAGGGCCGCCCTTCTTGGCCTCTCCCCTTGCGGGTAGGCGATCTTACCTGCCCGTGAACTTCTCGACCGCGTAGGGCTTGGCTTCCCCCTAGTGGCCACTAGGCAGAGGTGCTTCTCTTAAAATTGGCGACGACAGGATGATTTTCCTACAGCATTTAGACAGCGCTTTACAGTTAAAGGCACTGCCATCAGTACTACAGTTCAGCTTTTCTACTGGAGTATGCTGCCCACCTCCCCACAGTCATCAGCCGCCTGGGGCATCCTTCCTGCCCTTTCCCATGGCACAGTACGCCTGGCCACCTTCCTAACTCCTGTCCAATTCCTTCGGCTCCAGTTTCTCCCAAAATGGGCCCAGGAAAGGGGCTCCAGAGCCTGGCGACATCTGGGGAAGGCTGGATGCGTTCTAACTCATGGAGCCGTGGGGTCTTGCTCTGACCAGTCAACACTGGCCCAGCAGGGGCCTGGATGTGCACCCAGCTCTTTCACACACTCCCCTGTTCCCCACACTGCTCTGAGTTGCCTCTACCCGGGAGCTACAACTCCCAGAAGTCTCTCTTAAAACAGGACATTGGCTGAGTGTGGTGACTCACACCTGTAATCCCAGTACTCCGGGAGACCAAAGCAGGAGAATCTCTTAAGGCCAGGAATTCAAGACCAGCCTGGTGAGATCCTCATCTCTACCCCCCGCCCCCCCCACAAAAAATTAATTAGCCAGGCATTGTGGCACACACCTATAAGTTCCAGCCGCTCAGGAGCTGGAGGCAGGAGGATCTCCAGCCCAGGAGTTTGTAACTGCAGTGAGCTATGATCAAACCACTGCAACTCAGCTTGGGCAATAGAGCAAGACCCCATCTCTTAAAACAACAACAAAAGGCCAGAGACTACCCACACTAACCCCCCAAACTCAGCACAAATTGCCCCTCTCTCTGCTGCTGCTGAAGGTCATCACTTTTTCCCTACATATCACAATTTTAGTTAAACTTTATTTTCAGAATTCCTATTGGTCTCTGTACCTATTATATCCTCTGATTTTATTTTTATTTTTATTATAAAGATGTAGGGAACAACTCAGGGTTAGGTATACAAACGTTGACCAGGCAGGTACCCTTGTTGATGAGGTATGCCCCTCCTTCCCCTAGCAGTTGCCCTCAACTGCCAATTCCACCTCCCTCCCCGAGTTTCCCGCTACTACCAATCCCTTTCAGAGTATCATAATTGTTCAAGGTCTGCTTATGAGTGAGCACACATGGTACTCTGATCTTTGTTTCTGTGATAGATCACTGAGTATGATCAACTCTAAATCCATCCAAGTTGCTGCAAAGTCCATATGTTTGTCCTTCTTTATGGCTGCATAATATTCCATTGTATATATGTATCGCATTTTTGTAATCCAGTCCAGCTTCGATGAGCAACATGGTTGGTTTTTGCTATTGTGAATAGAGCTGCAACAGGCATCTTTTTTGTAGAATGGTTTGAGTTGGTCATTTATGTTTTAAGGGACTCACTGAATGTTCCTACAGGGAAGGGTCAGCAGATGGTGAAACCTCCTACCAGGCAAGTTACGCAAGTTCTGGAACTCTCAGAGGCCTTGCAGCCATCCATGGGCCCTGGTCTTTGATTCTGAACTCCCTTGCTGAGATCCTCACTGAAAACCCCAAGGATGAAGCTCAAATCCTTCCCTCAGGTGAAGCTCAAATCCTACCCCCTCAGCAACTAGGCCAGAGATCCTGGCAGACCCAACAATATTCTCCTTTGTGTGGAGAATTCCCTGCAGACTGTTATTCTATGGTCTCTCCATGGGAGAAGGCAGTCTTTTCTTTCTTTTTTTTTTGAAGTCTCCCTCTGCTGCCCAGGTTGGAGTGCAGTGACACGCTCACAGTCACAGCATCCTCAACTTGCTGGGCTAAGGTGATCCTTCCCCCTCAACCTTCCAAGTAACTGGAACCACAGGCGTGCGCCACCACACCCAGCTAATTGTTTATTTACTTATTGTAGAGACAAGGTCTTGCCAATTTGCCCAGGCTGGTGTCAAACCCCTGGGCTCAGGCAGTCCTCTCGCCTCCGCCTCCCCAAGGGCTGAGACAAACTGTTGTGAGTCACCGCGCCTGGCGGCCATCTTTTAAATGTTAGAACCGGGCTCGGTGGCTCCGCCTGTAATCCCGCCCCTTGGGAAGCTGAGGTGAGTGGAATGCCTGAGCCCGCTTGTTCGAGACCCGCCTGGGCAACTTAGCGAGACCTCACCTCTACAATAAATCAAAAAATTAGCCGGGCGTGGTCGCGCGCGCCTGTAGTTCCAGCTACTCGGAAGGCTGAGGCGCAAGGATCGCCGGAGCCCAGCGGCTGAGCCTGCGGTGGCCGGGAGCGGCCACTGCCCTCCAGTCTGGGCGGCCGAGTGAGACTCCAACTCAAAAAAAAAAATTTTTTTTAGAGATTGGGCGTGTTTGGGTTTTTGATGTGCTTAGTCAAACCACTTGGAAATGTTTTGTTTCAGGCAGCATAAGCCAGCTGCTAACAGGCTTTCGTTCCTAGTGCTAGTAAAACTTTATTTTCCTGGGCAAGACAAAGCAGTTGATCCAGTCGGGGTGACGTCCTTCCTTTCCAAGTGGGACTCGGGCAGGGCTAAGGGAACGAGAGGGAGCCCTGCCGCCCGGGCCACCCGGGGAAGAGCCGGCAGAGGTGAGCTCTGGCCTGGCAGGGACCGCCG
>NW_007057694.1:169746-180693 GCF_000164805.1 Carlito syrichta | reverse complement strand
TAGGCGTGGGGGGTGGGGAAGGAGCGCGAACGGGAGGCAGACGGCCAGGTTTTCGGGCATCGATCCGGCCGTGTCCGGTCTGGTCGGGGCCAGCCCGCCGCGCCGAGGACATTCCCCGCGCAGAGCGGCAGGAGGTGGTCAGCAGGCTGGGGACACGTCACCCCCGGCCTCAGCATGACCTGCGTGCCGGCCACGGAGCCTGAGGGGAAGGGGACATCCACTCCGGGGTCCCTCCCCAGGCTCCCTCCCCCTGCTGGAGGCCCTGTTCAGGGTGTGCTCATGAAAAACGAAATCAGGGATCAAGGGCAAAGTGTTGTTCTCCATATAACCTGACTGATGGTGGCCACCAGAAGGGGAAGACATAGTCACCACTGCAGCATGAAGAACTCTGAGTTGAGACAGGAAGAACTGATCTGGTTCTCAGAAATTCACTGCCAATCTTCTTATCATAATAATGACAACAGAAATAGTAAAGTGGCAATAATTTTTAAAGCCTGCAATTTTTCTGTTATTTTACTTTTATTTTTATTTTGAGTCGAGATCTCACTCTCGACTCCAGGCTGGAGTGCAGTGGCACCATCGTGGCTCCTCACAGCCTTCACCTCCTGTGCTCAGCTGATGCTCCCACCTCAGCCTCCCTAGTAACCGGGACTACAGGTGCACACCACCACGCTTGGCTAAATTTTTGATTTTCTGCAGAAACAAGGTCTTCCCGTGTTGCCCAGGCTGGTCTCAAACTCCTGGGCTCAGGTGATCTTCCTGCTTCAGTCTCCCAAATTGCTGGGATTACAGGCATGAGCCACCGCACCTGGCCTAATTTTTCATTGTCTATATTTTTGTTGCTACAGCAATAACACATTCATTCAAAATTCAAATGTCTGGCAGCCTCACTCATGTGCAAAGTAAAAGAATCAGAAATCAGGAGAACAAGAAAAAGCCTGGAGAAGGTGTTTTGTCTTCTTCTACATTATGGTCAGTTGGGAGCAGCCACGTGAGGAGTACAGGAGAGGCTCAGGAAAACAAAGCATGTCACACTCACAGGCCCTAGAGGTGGGAGGCACAGCTGCCATGCAGAGCCACACAGGAAAGACACCAGGGTGGTCGGGAGGCAGGAGATGCCAGCCAGGGGCAAGTATCAAGTCCGAGAGTGTACTGGGGCTTCCGAGGGGAAGGCAAGGCCAGGCAGGGGACGGTTTTGGACCAGCTATTTTGAATAATGTCAGGGGACCCTAAGCTATCACTGACCCTGGGATGGTTAAGAAAGAGAAATATGGCTGGCCTCGGTGGCTCAGCCTGTAATCCCAGCACTTTGGGAGGCCGAGGCAAGTGAGTGGATTGCCTGAGCCTGCTGGTTCGAGACCAGCCCGGGCAACTTGGCGAGACCTCGTCTCTACAATAAATCAAAAATTGGCCAGGTGTGTTAGCGCACACCTGTAGTTCCGGTTACTCTTGGAAGGCTGAGTTGGAGGATCACTGGAGCCCAGCAGGTCGACGCTGTGGTGGCCGTGTGTGCCACTGCACTCCAGCCTGGGCGACAAAGGGAGACTCCAACTCAAAAAAAAGAAAGAGAAATATTATCACATGGAGTTTATAGACCAGCTCTGGATTAATTAGTTTATATATCAAAAGTGTGTTCCCCCTGGGCTTGGTGGCTCATGCCTATAATCCCAGCACTTTGGGAGGCCAAGGCTTGAGACCAGGAATTTGAGATCAGCCTGGGCAACACAGTGAGATCCCACCTCAATAAACAAACAAACACACAAATAAATAAATAAATAAACACACAAACAAAATTAGCTGGGCTTAGTGGCATGTGCTTGTAGGCCCAGCTGCTCCAGAGGCTGAGGCAGAAGAATTGCCTGAGACCAGGAGGTCAAGACTGCAGAGAGCTATTATTAAGCCACTACGCTCTAGTCTGGGGGACAGAGTGAGACCCTGGCTCAAAAAAAAGTGTATTCCCAGTTGAGTCCTTGCTATTTCTTTCATTTTATCTCGTTTCATTTCATTTCATTGAGTAGGAGTCTCGCTTTGTTGCCCAGGCTGGAGTACAGTGACATGTCACGGCTATCACAGCCTCGACCTGCTGGGCTTAGGTGATCCTTCAGTCTCAGTCTTCCAACTAACTGGAACGACAGGCATGTGGAGATGAGGTCTCACCAAGTTGTCCAGACTGGACTTGAACCCCTGAACTCAGGGAATCCTCTTGCCTCAGCCTCCCAGAGTGTTGGGATTACAGGCATGAGCCACCACTCCCAGTCTATTTCTTTCTCTCTTTTTGAGATTTTGAGAGACAGGGTCTTGCTCTATCACCCAGGCTGGAGTGCAGCAGCATAATCACAGCTCACCACAGCCTTGACCTCCTGGGCTCAGGCAGTTCTTCCACCTCAGCCTCCTGAGTAGCTGGGACCACAGGTGGGCACCACCACACCTGGCTAATTTTTAAAATTTTTTGTAGAGAAGAGGTCTCACCATGTTGCCGAGGCAGGTCTCAAACTCCTCAGGCAATCCTTCCTCCTTGACCTCCCAAAGTGCTGGGGTTATAGGCATGAGCTACCATGCTCAGCCTTGTTCTTGGTATTTCTAAAAATTGGCTAGCTCTCAGGAGACACTGCCTTTTTTCCCTAGAAGTTTTTTAAGATGTCAAAACATTGTGATATCCAGAAAATAAAAAGCATGCACATGACTGATTGAATACCAGTCAGATGCTATTTGTCCTTATTTTAAGCACTGTTCTAATAACTCGGGTTATTTGTCTGAGACTATCAGACTGTAAGCAATTTATCGAGCAGCTGCTGGAGACAAGCAGCCTACCAGCAACGAGAAGTGGCTGCTGGCACGGGAGAGGGGAGCAAAACTATAAAAAGCAGACCCAGAACCACAAAGCACGACAACCAGACCTTTTGGGAGCCGGCCTTGGAGGTCCACCTGATTGACAGGGTCCTGGTGGGCCGCAGCTGCTGGAGACAAGCAGCCTACCAGCAACGAGAAGTGGCTGCTGGCACGGGAGGAGGGAGCAAAACTATAAAAAGCAGACCCAGAACCACAAAGCACGACAACCAGACCCGCTTAAGAAGCAAAGTGCTCTAAGGCATGTCTGCAGCTGCCGGTCACTCCATACACTTCCCGATGACTCAGAACCATGTCTCTGGAAACCTGCCAGGGTAGCAACCCAAGGTTTAGGATTGCTCCTACAGGCCAGCCCCTGTCCATCCATCCATCCATCCAGTCTCATGCTCTCCTCAGCATTTCTGAGAGACACGATATGACCTCTCTGCATCATCTTCTCTTTTTGTCCACAGAGGAGACAACCTGGGAGGAGAGCCCTGGCCTGGGTGTCTAGAGACTGAGCTTGATCTCCACAAGTCATCCCATTCACCTAACATTTATTTTTTGAGTTTCTGCTCTAGGACTTGATTTCCTCCTTTGTGAGCTCGAAGTTTAATGGTCCAGGTGTTCAGGGAGAAGCTGTCTTGAGGTGGGCAATGGCGACTTGAAACATTTTCTTTTCTTTTTTAGAGATAAGGTCTTACTCTGTCACACAGGATGGAGTGCAATGATGTGCTCATAGCTCACTGCAGCCTCCGACGCCTGGGCTCAAGTGATCCTCCCACCTCATCCTCCCAAGTAGCTGGGACTACAGATGTGTACCACCACACTTGACTAATTTTAATTTTTTTTTGCTCAGGCTGGTCTTGAACTCTTGGTCTCAAGCAGTCCCAAAGTGCTGGGATTACAGGTGTGATCCCAGTCTTATGAATATTTTTACAGATTTACCAAGCCCCAGGTGTTTTCTAAGTGCTTTACACAGTTAACTTTGCTTCGTCTTCTCAACAACTCAACAACTCAGGCAGTTTGCAGGGAGTCCCCTGCAATTCGAAGGGCTCTGTGCCTGTTTAATGCTCTGCTAGTGTCTTGAAATGTAGGCTCATTTTAAATCAGGGATTCCACATTTTCCTTTTGTACCAGGACCTGCACATTATGTGGCTGGTCCAGGGTTCAAGGTCTCCTCTTTAGAGAAGCTGAATAGCTTGCCCAAGTTCATCTAACTCCTTGCCACTCAAGTGGGGGCCCTGACCAACAGCATCAGCTTCACTCTAAAACTTGACAGAAATGCAGATTCCTAGGCCTGGCAGAGTCAGATCTGCATTTTACCATGATCAGATCCAGAGTTTGTTCTCCCAATCATTGTTTGCTATTTTCCTCTTTTTTTGCATTCGCTGGAAACTTTTTTTTTTTACAGAGTCTTGCTCTGTTGTCCAGATGGGAGTGCAGCGGTGTGTTCAGGGCTCACTGCAGCCTCAAACTCCTGGGCTCAAGTGATCCTCCCACCTCAGTCTCTTGAGTAGCTGGGACTACAGATGTGTATGACCACACCTGACTCATTTTTAAGCACACGTGTGTGTGTGTGTGTGTGTGTGTAGACATAGGACCTCGTTATGTTGCGCAGCCTGGTTTTGAACTCCTGGCCTCAAGCAATCCTCCCATCTCGGTCTCCCAAAATGTTGGGATTACAGGCTTGAGCCACCATGCCTGGCCCAGGATTCCCTGGAAACATACTTAATTGTACAGGAAAAGATCTGTCCCTTTCAGACCTTCAAGCAAGAGGAGACGCACCCTGACCCTACTGTGAAAGGTGAGCTTTTAAGGGCCCCAAATCTCAGCACAGTGTGGGTGGGCGCCCACAGTGTGGGTGGGCTGTCTGAGGTGCCAGCTGATGGAGACACCTCGCCCTCTCAGTCTAACTAGGCGGGGCACATGAAGAGCCTGGGGCGCAAAGTCTCAGGAAGCGGGGCAGGGTCGGCCTGCTGAGGCTCATGGGGTGGGATGGCTTCATCCGTGGTGCCTTGAACTGCCTGTGGGGTGCCTGCCCAAGCTGTACTGCAATCTGGGGACCTTAGAAGTGCCGGCTTCAGTCTTGGGAACTCCTGGTCCGAGCAACCCCTGCACAGGGAACTCCAAAAAGGGACAGAATCAGAATTCTGTCCTCTTCCCACCCCTTCCCATCTTTGACCCCAGGAAGTCCGCCATCATATGCCGCTTAGGTCACAGTTCTGCCTTGGAGATTGTTCATTAAAATCTCCCTAGCAAACCACTGCACCCAGCAACAGGTAGGCAGGGCTGGGGACACCAAGACTGGGGGCCAGCTCTAAGGGCCAGCTCTGAGGCCAGCTTCAGAGCACAGGTGGGAGGCTAGGCTGGAGACCGCCAGTCTTGTCACCTGGAAGTGGCAGAGACTCCCCCTAGGCACTGCCTCCTGGGGCTCTGCTTCTGCAAGGGGGTGATGGGCCCCTGGCAATCATGGGCTCTTTCCTAGGGAGGGCTGAGAAGCTCAGGGAGTGTCCAGGGCCAAGGTCACCTTCAGAGCCACCCGGAGGCTAGATTTCCTTCCTCCCTTCCTTGTTTTCTTCCTTCCTTCTCTCCCTCCCTCCCTTCTCACCCTTTCTCCCTTCTCTCCCTCTCTTTCTCCCTCCCTCTCTCCCTCCTCCCTCCTTCCTTCTCCTCCCTCACTTCCTTCTCTTCCCACTTCCTCCTTCCCTCTCTCCCTGCTTCCTTCCTTCCTTTTTTTTAAGACAAGGTCTCGTTCTGTTGCCTTGGTTGGACTTTTGTGGCACAATCACCGCTCACTGCAGTCTTGAGCTCTTGGACTCAAGTAATCCTCCTGCCTTAACCTCCTGAGTTGCTGAAACTACAGGTATATGCTACCATACCCAGTTAATTTACTTTATTTTAGAATGTGTGTGTGTATGTGTGTTTTTGTATTGATTTTATTTTGTGTATCTTGCACACACTGGTTTTGAACTCCTGGCCTAAAGCGATCCTCCTACCTCAGCCTCAGCCTAAAGCAATCCTCCTGCCTCAGCCTCTGCTGGACTTACAGGCATGAGCCACTGTGCCCGGCAAGTGAGAGATTTCTTTTTTTTTTTTTTTTGAGTTGGAGTCTCACTCTGTCGCCCAGACTGGAGTGCAGTGGCCGGGCAGCCTCGACCTGCTGGGCTCCGGCGATCCTTCCGCCTCAGCCTTCCAAGTAGCTGGAATTACAGGCATGCGCTACCATACCCAGCTGATTTTTTGATTTACTGTAGAGATGAGGTCTTGCTGCCCAGGTGGGTCTCGAACCCACAGGTTCAGGCAATCCACTCACCTCAGCCTCCCAAAGCGCAGGATTACAGGCTGAGCCACCGAGCCCGGCGAGAGATTTCTTAACATGAGAAGTACCCAACCCAAGAATCAGAATCTCCTTGGGATGGACACAGTCCCTGCTACCTTTCCATGAAATAGAAGTGTCTGCTCTAGGCAGATGCAGTCCTGCTGGGATGTGGGTTGGCAAGAACCTTCATGCCAGCTCTCTTCGGACTACACTTTGACCCCCCATCTGCTGTCTCAGTCGGGTCCCTTTTGTGCAGTAAACAACCTGCACTGCAAGTGTGCTCCTGGGAGGGGCTGGTAAAAGCCCAGCAGGTGGCTTGGATCAGCAGGGTGGGAGCTTCAAGGCCTGGAGGGCAGGCGAGGCCAGAGGGGTCCCCATGACACCATGGCCACTTTCTGCTTGCGCTGGCTGGGGCTCCTTCAACACCCCCAGACCAAGTTTCTTCCCTTTTCTTTTTTACCCACTCAAAATAAGCAAAAGGAAAGCCTGACTTCCAGGAATAACACTTAGGGAAGGGAGTGAGGAAGGAAGGGGAGGAGAAAAGGCTAGAAGGAGGGAGGGGCTCTTATCTACACCCAGCAGGTTCAGCCCTGCCTGCTCACATGCTGAGTCACACCAGCATTCTGCTGCAGCCCTGCCCGCCTGGCCAGGCCTACACGTGTCCGCCAAGGGGCATTTCTTCTTCCAGGCTGGGTTCTGGGGGGAGGCAGGGTTGATGGCCCTAGTCGAGTAGCAGGGGGTCTGGGCTCCCTGTCCTCCACCAAGGCTTGCTGAGCACCCTGGAAAGAGTGACAACCCTCTCAAAATGTTCCAGCGTTTTCAGCTAATGAGAGGGGGAGGATGCCCCCCCATTACAGAGATGTTCTAAGCCCTTTCATCCTTCTGGTATTTCCCTGTGGCATCGTGGTGTGAGGGGCAGATGGGGTGGACCAGTGAGTGTATCAGTCAGCTTTCGCCAAGTTACCCCATAGTAACAACCACCTCCCACCCCAACCGCAGAGGCTTACTCGGCACTCACTTTGGCTACATCTCTCTCTCCAAGTCATCATCTCCATTCCTGGACCTGATTGTAGGAGCTGCCACTGTCTGGGCCGTGCTGGGTTTGGTGCCAAACAATGGTGCTTCAGGCTTCCGCTGGGATGTACAGCTGAGGGGCCATTGTCCAAAGCAAGTCAAAGGATCAAACCTAAGCTAGGTAGGGAAGTATAATTCTATCACAGAGACAGGACAGTAACTAACTGGGGGAAATAATGCAACCTACTGCGCAGGCCCCTGACTTGGGCTGAAAGGATTCCTTTCCGGGAGGAGAGAACATAATTTAGCCAAAGATGACAGTGTGGAAACAGGGAGACTTGGACCTACACTGGCTTAGATTTCAACCTGGACTCAGTCACATGCTGGCTGTGTGCTGCTGGCTAGGTTGTTTAACTTCTCTGGATCTTCATTTCCACCTGCAGAATGGATAAAATACCCAGTTCACAAGACGATTGTGAGGAGCAATGAGACAGCGTAGATTGAGTCTTTGGCACATAGTAGGAACTCAGTAACTATGTACCCGTACTCCACCCCTCCCCAGCTTTAATATCTTATCTGTAGCTCTGGAGGTGCTTATTATTTGTATTTTTATTATTTTTTTGATAGCATCTTAATCTGTCACCCAGGCTGGAGGGCAGTGGCACCTAGACTAGAGAGCAGTAGCTCACTGCATCCTCCAACTCCTGGGCTCAAGCGATCCTCCCACCTCAAACTCCCAGATAGCTGGGACTGCAGGCATGTGCCACCAAGCTGGGCTAATATTTTAATTTTATTAATTTAGTGTTTATCATTATCTTTTATTTATTTATTTATTTATTTATTTATTTATTTATTTATTTATTTATTTTTTGAGTTGGAGTCTCACTCTGTCGCCCAGACTGGAGTGCAGTGGCCGCTCCCGGCCACCGCAGCCTCGACCTGCTGGGCTCCTGCGATCCTTCTGCCTCAGCCTTCCAAGTAGCCGGAATTACAGGCATGCACTACCACACCTGGCTGATTTTTTGATTTATTGTAGAGATGAGGTCTTGCTGCCCAGGTGGGTCTCGAACTCGCGGGCTCAGGCAATCCACTCACCTCAGCCTCCCAAAGGCATGGGATTACAGGCTGAGCCACCGAGCCCGGCTATCATTATCTTTTAAGTAGGGGTCTCACTCTGTTGCCCAGGCTGGAGTGCAGTGGCACGGTCACAGCCACTACAGTCTTGACCTGCTGGGCTCAGGTGATCCTTCCATCTCAGCCTTCCAAGTAGCTGAAATCACAGGTGTGTGCCACCTGGCTAATTTTTTCATTTATTGTAGAGATGAAGTCTCGCCAAGTTGCCCAGGTTGGTTTTGAACCCCTAGACTCAGGCAATCCTCTTGTCTCTGCCTCCCAAAGCATTGGAATTATAGGTGTGAGCCACCATGCCTGACTGGGCTAATATATATATATATTTTGAGTTGGAGTCTCACTCGGTCACCCAGACTGGAGTGCAGTGGCCGCTCCCAGCCACTGCAGCCTCGCCTGCTGGGCTCCAGTGATCCTTCTGCCTCAGCTTTCTGAGTAGCCGGAACTACAGGCATGCGCTACCATGACCGGCTGATTTTTTGATTTATTGTAGAGATGAGGTCTCGCTGCCCAGGCGGGTCTCGAACCCGTGGGCTCAGGCAATCCACTCATCTCAGCCTCCCAAAGGCACGAGATTATAGGCTGAGCCACCGAGCCCGGCTATGGGCTAATATTTTTAATAACTTTTTGAAGAGACAAGTTTTCACTATGTTGCCCAGGGTGATCTTGAACACTTGGGCTCTATCTATCCTCTGCCTCAGCATCCCAAAGTGCTTATCGGCATGAGGCACTGCTCCCAACTGGAGGTACTTATTATCAATACTCCTTCTCCTGACCTCACAAGATTGGGATCAGATGGTACTGAGAGAACTCACTGTGTGCTTCCTGTGTGCCAGGCACTGCACTACATAGTTTACCTTCATAATCTCGTTTACTTTGCTCAAACAACTCTTTGAGGCAAGTACTATTATTACCTCCATAATACAGATGAGGAAATTTACGATCAGAGAGGATAAGCAACTGGCCATCTGCAGCACTGGGTGGCAGAGGTAGGATCTGAAGCCATGCTCTAGATTCCAGAACCCGTGCTCTAGAGTAATGCTGTTCAAGAGAGGTCTGGCACTGCTCTAGGATGAAAGAAGAACAGAAATGTGGAGTAGGTGCCTGGAAACTTTCAGTGGCAGCTGGGCATGGCCGCGACCTCCAAGTCCCAGCCCACAGCCTTATTTTGCTGAATGGAATACAGTCTGGTTTGGGTGCTGTGGAAGTCTCTGGTAGGTTGCTTGTGGTAGAGGGATTTTTCCAGTCATGCACAGTAGGATCACCAAATTGCCACGCTCAGGGGAACTGACAACCCACTCTTCTCTAAAAGATGGTGCGAGGATCCCTGCTCTGGCATGTTGTTCTCTGCAGCGGAGGCTGGGAGCTGCAGTGTCCTGGGGGAGTGACAGGGGTAGGGTCTGTGTAACGCCTACCACACTGTCTGTGCTTTGTACACAGGACACATTCTGAGGCTCCTGCTCCAGGGGTGAATGATGAATGAATGGATAAATAGATGAATGTCTGATGGATGAAACAGAAACACTTCTGCTGTAACAGGGCACCTCTCTCCCTTCCTTCTCTCCTTCCCCAAGCATGGCCTAGCCATGAATTACGCCACATTTCTCTTTAGTCTCTTCCAGCCTCCTCTCTCCTTCCCCTTTTTGCCTCTGCCCAAGCTCTGTTATTATTTATTTATTTATTTTTATTTTTTTGAGTTGGGTTCTCACTCTGTCTGTCACCTGGGTCGGATTGCAGTGGCATAATCACAGCTCACCACAGCCTTGACCGCCTGGGCTCAAGCTATCCTCCCACTTCAACCTTCCAAGGAGCTGGGACTACAGGCACTCTTGAACACACTCGGCCAATTTTTTGAATTTCTGTAAAGACGGGGTCTTGCTGTGTTGCCTAGGCTGGTCTCAAAGTCCTGGCCTCAAGTGATCCTCCTGTCTTGACCTCCCAAAGTGCTGGGATTGCAGGCATGAGCTACTGTGCCCAGCCTGTGCCCAGGCTTTTCCTTGCCATCAGGGCGCTCTTCTGACTGCCCCTGGAGCCACAAGCCTCCTCTTCCTGGGTGTTGGTGCTGGGACTTCTGTTGCCCCCTTCCACTGAAGCTCCCTGGTTCTGAATCTCTTCCAAGGGGAGCTCCTTCAGCTGCCCGTCATTCAGGGAGCAGGGCTCAACCCTAAGGAGATAGCACACAGCTTGTGTAAGTGGGGATGGTCTCTGTGGGTTCTGATCAAATCAGCAAAGCTTTCTACTCAGTGCATGATGTGGGCTGATTTTAAATAAATACATTTAAAAATCAGCCAAGGTTTCTAAAAATACCTCCATGCTGGTGAGGCTGTGAGACTGACCTCGTCACACACTGCTGGTGGGAATACCACGTGGTGCATTTCTACAAAGCAGTTTTATGATAGGTATCAAGAATTTTAAAAATGTATACCCTTTAACCTAAAATTACATTTCAGATACTTATCTGAAATAATCAGCTGCAGTAAAATGTTTATATGCAGAGATATTTATCACAGCATTATTTACACAGTGAAAAGGGAAATGAGTAATGAGTAAATAGAGTTACGATGAAATTTTGTGCAGTCATTAAAATTATGCTTTTGGCCAGGCTCGGTGGCTCAGCCTGTAATCCCACACTTTGGGAGGCCGAGGTGAGTGAATCG
>NW_007057694.1:164849-169705 GCF_000164805.1 Carlito syrichta | reverse complement strand
TCAGCCTCGACCTGCTGGGCTCTGGCGATCCTTCCGCCTCAGCCTTCCAAGTAGCTGGAATTACAGGCATGCGCTACCACGCCCGGCTGATTTTTTGATTAATTGTAGAGATGAAGTCTTGCTGCCCAGGCGGGTCTTGAACAGAAGCATTTTTTAAAAATCAGGATCTCACTCTGTTACCCAGGCTGGCATACAATGACCACAATCATGGCTCACCTCAGCCGTAAAGCTCAGGCCATCCTTCCACCTCAGCCTCCTGCCACCATGCCCAGCTAATTTTTTGATTTTTTTTTTTCTCTCTAGAGACTCATCTTGCTATGCTGCCTAGGCTGATCTTGATCTCCCGGGCTCCAGCAGTCCTCCCACCTCAGCCTCCCAAAGTCCTTTGACTACAGGTGAGAGCCAACATGCCTGGTCACAGCAACATTTTGTGAAGTCTTTTCTGGTTCTCGAGACGGAGCACTCCCAGGACTGCACAGCTTCTCTCTTATTACAGGGTGCTGATACTGGGGCCAGTGTTCCTGCATTTGCCACTTGAGGTAACCTTGCAGTGCACAGCTCTGCTAGCCTATATTCTTGTCCCGGCCTTGCCACTAACCAGCTGCAGAACCTTGGCCAAGTTGTTTTATTTCTCTGAGGTTTGAGAATCCTTGTTTATAGAATGAAGCACCTGGGTTGGATGCTCTTTAGGGGTTAGATTTTGATTCTGTGATTCTGATAAACTTGTCAAGTTAAGATATTCACTGTGAATAAGGTTCCTTCATTGTGAATAAGATTTATCTTTCTCCACTGTCTTTTTCATTTTTTGACAGATTTTATACAGCCTCAAACTCCTGGGCTCAAGTGATCCTCTGACCTCACCCTCCCAAGTAGCTAGGATTACAGGCACATGTCACCACTCCCAGCTAAGTTTTTTTATTTTTTTTATTAGAGATGAGGTCTTGCTATGTTGCCCAGGTTGGTCTTGAACTCCTGGGCTCAAGCAATCCTCCTGCCTTGGCCTCCCAAAGTGCTGGAGTTACAGGTGTAAGCCACAACACCTGGTCTCCACTGGATGTCTCTTAAATAGGAGATTGTGTGTGTGTGTGTGTGTGTGTGTGTGTGTGTGTGTGTGTGTGTGTGTGTTGGAGTCTCATTCTGTCACTCAGGTTGGAGTGTAGTGGCACACTCACAGCCACCCTAGTGTTGACCTACTGGGCTCCGGCGATCCTTCTGCCTCAGCCTTCCAAGTAACCAGAACTACAGGGGTGTGCTACTGCGCCTGACTAATTTTTGATTTATTGTAGAAATGAGGTCTTGCCAAGTTTCCTGGGCTGGTCTCGAATCTGCGGGCTCAAGTAATCCACTTGCCTCGGCCTCCCAAAGTGCTGGGATGACAGACTGAGTCACCGAGCCTGGACAAACAGGAGTTTCTTAAAGCTAAAGGAATGACTCTCTAAGGATGGACTTTCACACCAGGATGTGAATCACATACACCCAAACATTGACTTAATACTTTTTTATAACACACATCCCCTGGGGATTTTCTGGCCTTTCCACTTCATGACAAACAGTGGAGGAGAGCTGAGAGGTTAGGGTCCCTTCCACATCAGCCTCTAGCCCCGAAAGGGAGAGGACAAGTGTCTGCCTGAAGAAGCAGACAAGTGCCTGGGACTAGCGCCTCGTGGGACTAGCACTGCCCACTTCCTCCAGTCTCTGCTTTCACCGCAGTCTGCGTTCTTCTGTCTCTATCTTCCTCCCTGTGGGTGAGTTGGGCTTATGTCATCGTGTTCCCTGGTGGGCTGGTGGCTTACTACCACAGTTTGGGGAAGGGAGGGGTATGACTCACACCCCAGGTTCAGTGAGTCAGACAGGGTGGGCTAGACCTGAGGCCTCCTAGGATGGGAGGCAGGTTCCAGGTGTGCCTTCCCTCCTTTCTGGTAGGGGCACTGTCAGAAGATAGCACCCATCTTTTTCCCTTTCTCATTTCTAGAACTCTTTCGAGAGCCCCTGGTTGTTTCTTGTCTGGTTGTTTGTTTATTTACTTATTTTGAATCAGAGTCTCACTCTGTTGCCCAGGCTGGAGTACAGTGGCACGATCACTGCTCACCACAGCCTTGACCTCCTGGGCTCAGGCAATCCTTCCACTTGAGTAGCCGGGACCACAGGTGCACACCACTATGCCTGGATAATTTTTTAAAAGTTTTTGTAGAGACGAGGTTTCACTGTGTTGCCCAGGCTGGTCTTGTACTCCTGACCTCAAATTATCCTCCTGCCTTGGCCTCCCAAAGGGCTGAGATTACAGGTGTGAGTCGTGTCTGGGCTAAGGACCCCTCTTGCCAGAGAAAACGCCACCTCTTCTAAGACTCAGAAGGTTGTGTCTTGGGAGAGCTGAGACAGCCTCTGTGGGATAGGAGATGAACAGAACCATAGTTAGAGCCCAGAAGGATAGAACTTCCCTGCCTGGCCTCTCAAATCCTGGGTTTAAGTCTAGCCAGGTTTCAGAGCTGGGATAGTTCTCTGAGAAGCAAGAGCATTTGCAACACCTGGGAACTGCGTGACCTTGGACAAGTGATTTTACTGCTTGGAGTTTCTGTTTCCTTGACTGGAAAAATGAGACAACAAGCTCATCTCATAGGGCTGCTGTGCATTAAATCAAAGCCAGCACCTGCTACAGGCCTGGCCTCGGAGGGTGCCCAGTCAGTGTTCATTCGGAAGCCCCACTGATTTTATACTTGCTGGGAGGTCTGAGAGCCAGTCCATGCAGAAGGCTGGAGTGGGTCATACCTTGGGTACACAGTGACCTGAACCCTGCGAGGTTTCCTTGGGGAGAAGGGAGAGGAGCAATGGGGAGCGGGGGAGTATATGTCTCTTACAGACATGCATGCACGGGCAGCGGTGTGGCCGCAGCCGTACCATGGGGGCACCTAGGGTGATTTGGGAGCCTGGTTTTGAAAGATGCATCAGGCCTGGCTTCCCATGGCCTGATGCACCTTCCATTCTAGAACCTTCTAGGCATCCGAGGGTCTCTCCTCTGCTTGGTAGAGTCCCAGCGGGGCCCTTCATGCTGGAGTGCAAATAATGAATGTGTGACCATGTCCTAAGGACCACTACACAGAATTATAACTACCGTGCTGATGTCTCCTTTGCTTCGGGGCCCAATTGGGCCTGGTACAACACTGTTGTTGATCCTGCCTTGATTTAAAGTGTTGATTTTTTTTTTTTTTTGAGTTGAAAGTCTCACTCTGTCGCCCAGACTGGAGTGCAGTGGCCGCTCCCGGCCACCGCAGCCTCAACCTGCTGGGCTCCGGCAATCCTTCTGCCTCAGCCTTCCAAGTAGCTGGAACTACAGGCGCGCGCTACCACGCCTGGCTAGTTTTTTGATTTATTGTAGAGATGAAGTCTCACCTGCCCAGGCGGGTCTCGAACCCATGGGGTCAGGCAATCCACTCACCTCAGCCTCCCAAAGGCACGGGATTACAGGCTGAGTTACCGAGCCTGGGTGATATTTTGTTCATCATGGATTTTTTTGGCATTAATTTTGTTTTTTGTTTTTTGAGTCAGAGTCTCACTGTGTCACCCAGGCTGGAGTGCAGTGATACAATCAGGCTACCGCAGGCTTGAGCTACTGGACTCAGGCGATCCTTTCGCCTCAGCCTTCCAAGTAGCTGGAACTACAGGCACGTACCACCACACCTGGCTACTTTAAAAAAAATTTAATTTACTGTAGAAACAAGATCTTGTCAAGTTGTCCAGACTGGTTTTGAACCTCTGGGTTCAGGCAATCTTCTTGCCTCTGCCTCTGCAAGTACTGGGATCACAAGGTATGAGCCACTGTGCCTGACCTGGCACTCCCTTGAGTTTTGCCCCTAATGATGAAATTTTTGACTCTATCATTTTTTGGAGGGGGAAGAAGAGTTTTTTGGGGGACCGGGGGGATCCATGGAGACTGTGTCCACCTCTTTAAAACTGTAAATTTCCTGTTAATGGGCATTTTTCTGAGTCTCCACCAGAGGCTGGATTAAAGTTCCTAGCCTGGTTCCATCCAGCTCATTCATGCTCCTATCCCCTTTCCACTGAGTTCAGGCATGCTCCAAAACCTGGAAATCCTCTCTGTTCTGTTTTTTTAAATAGACATTTTTTTTTTGAGTGGGGGTCTCACTCTGTCGCCCAGACTGGAGTTCAGTGACATCAGCATTCACCACAGCTTCAACCTCTTGGGCTCAGTTGATCCAGAACTACAGGTACCTGCCACCAAGCCCGGCTAATTTCTTTATTTTTTTTGTAGATATGAGGTTCACTATTTTGCCCAGGTTGGGCTCAAACTCCTGGACTCAAGCAATCCTCCTGCCTCGACCTCCCAATGTGTTGGTATTACAGGCGTCAGTCACCGTGCCTGTTCTACTTTGTAATTTGAACTTTATATTTTATTTTTTTTTTAAAGATGGGGCTCTCGCTGTGTTGCCTACGCTGGTCTCAAACTCCTGGCCTCAAGCGATCCTCCCACTTTGGCCTCCCAAAGTGCTGGGATTACAGGTGTGAGCCACCACGCCCATCCTATCCCATTTACTGGGACAGGCGTCAACCAACAGCGGTATGCAAGGGCCAGGCAGACACCTGGTTGAGGCTGTGGGTGCAGGAGCCGGGCAGAGGCTGGGACACTCTAGGGTG
This sequence comes from Carlito syrichta, assembly GCF_000164805.1. Taxonomy (NCBI): domain Eukaryota; kingdom Metazoa; phylum Chordata; class Mammalia; order Primates; family Tarsiidae; genus Carlito; species Carlito syrichta. Next base: position 165,055 of record NW_007057694.1, on the reverse strand, counting down.
CACAGTGCATCCGGACGGGGCTCTCTGGCCAGCGAGGGGCGCGGGGCGGGCTTGGCCGACTCTGCCCCTTGAGGACTCAGCAGGGCCCTGCAGCACCCTCAGGTGGAAACTTCATATCAGAAATTGCACCTGCCCCGGGGCCCCGGCGTTGGGCTCTGGACGCGAGCCAGGAGGCGTCGCCGGGCGGCGTCGGAGCCGCTTCCTGG
>NW_007057694.1:164207-164712 GCF_000164805.1 Carlito syrichta | reverse complement strand
GCTTCGGGAGGCCGAGGCGGGAGGCTCGCCTGAAGCCGGGGGCTGGAGACCAGCCTGGGCAACATAGTGAGAACTCCCTCTCTACAAAGATTTAAATTTAGAAAAAATGTAAAAAAAGAAAGATGAAACAACTCGCCCAGAGCTTCCTAGCTAGTAATTGCTGGACCTGGAGCCCTGTGTCCCAACTCTCTGTCCTCAGTCCTTCCTCATCACCCCGCCAGCCGACAGTGGACAAGAGTCCAAAAAATTATAAAATAATTTTTTTGTGCAGGCACAGTGGCTCACGCCTATAGTCCCAGCACTTTGGGAGGCTGAGGCTGGAGGAGTGCTTGAGCCCAGAGGTTCGAGACCATCCTAGGCAACATAGCAAGACACCCCCCCCACCCTCGTGCTTAAATAAATAAAAAGAGAGAATACTTTTTTTTTTGAGTTGGAGTCTCACTCCGTCGCCCAGACTGGAGGGCAGTGGCCGCTCCCGGCCTCCGCAGCCTCGACCTGCTGGGCT
>NW_007057694.1:109771-164187 GCF_000164805.1 Carlito syrichta | reverse complement strand
CAGACACACCTTGAGCTGGGATTCTGGAGGGGCTCGTCAGGGTCCCGCTTCCGCGTCGTGGAGGAGGAGGCGACGGCGAGGGGGGCCTGCGGGGCAGGCGAGCCCTTGGCGCGGGGACGGGCGGGCGCGTCTCAGAGCCGCCGCGCGGGGGCAATGTGCCTCCGTGCCAGGCCCAGCGCGCCCTCCAGGCTCTGCAAACCCGGTCCGGCAGGGAAGCCGTCGCGGGCCTCGGCCGTCCTTCCCAGCAGGCTTGTGCGGCGTGAAGCAGATTTGATGCATGGCTCCATCTTCCAGGAGCTGGAAAAGTGGAGGGCCAGACCCCCAAAACCTGGAGCGGGAGAGGGAGCAGCTTCCCACATCAACTGCAACCATGGCCTCTTTTTTTTTTTTTGAGTTGGAGTCTCACTCGGTCGCCCAGACTGGAGGGCAGTGGCCGCTCCCGGCCTCCGCAGCCTCGACCTGCTGGGCTCCGGCGATCCTTCCGCCTCCGCCTTCCGAGGAGCCGGAATTACCGGCGCGCGCTACCACGCCCGGCTGATGTTTTGATTTCTTGTAGAGATGAGGTCTCGCTGCCCAGGCGGGTCTCGAACCCGCGGGCTCAGGCAGTCCACTCACGAGAATACTTTTTCATCTGAACATGGATGTGAACACTAAGCATTCATGCTAATGCAATAGCATGATATACAGAAGTGTAAATGTGGGGGTGACACTTTAGGCTTTCCTCCTGAGTTCACAGCTCTGGGAGGGAAGGAGGGGGATGGGGACTCTCCCTCCCATGCCCCCGCTGGAGGCCCGATCAGCCCTATCCGCTCCTAAGTCCCCATCACTTTCGTTTCCCCCACAAACTGTGTCCACGCTGTGTGACGCAGGAGGGCGGGTGTGTTGTTTGCTCACCACGAAGCAAGGAGGGCAGGAGGCTGGGGCCAGATCAAGGGTCAGAGGGCTAGGGCAGCCAAGACGCCACGCCCCCGGCCTGCCACGGTGGCTGCAGAGATAGGCCGGTCCCGCGCGGCGTGGGGGGTGGGCGGTGGGCTGCGCCTCTGAGACCCCCTGCGGGGCTTTACCGGAGTCCGGCCGCAGCTCGTGAGGCGGGAGGGGAGTGGGGACCAGGAGGAGGCTCTGGCGGGCCCTGCTGATGGTGGCCCGCGTAGGGCCTGTGGGGGATGGAGTTACACCAGGGCCCACCGCCCATTTGGGGCTTAAGGTTACCTTCCACGATTCCCCGCCAGCCCCACTGCGCAGCCCGGGGCGGGCTAGAGGGAGAGCCGAGCTCGCCAGGATGTTTCCGGGAGAAGGATGGAGCTCTCCTCCCGGTGGCCTGGCTGCGGAAAAGCGAGAAGAGGCCTCGGAAACCCACGCAAGGGAAGAGGCTTGAAATGCCCAAAGCTCATTCCTGCCAAACCCAAAGGCTGGGATTCGGAGCCTGACCCCGAAGCGAGCGGAAGCCACACCCCTTCCTGCAGGGCAGGGAATGCGGCCCCACAGCTGCTGCTACAGTCCTAGCCTGCAGCTCAGCCCCGCCTTTTTCCACCGCCTGTGGCCCCCTTCCTCAGCAGCAGTCCCACGTCCACGGGAGAAGTTGCAGGAGGGCGGTGGAAGGGTCCCACAAATTGAGGAGGATTTACAGCTCGCAGGCGGGCAGGGCCGAGCTGGAAGCCAGCGTGCACGACAGTCACGCGGTGCAGGCGAAGCTGGAGACAGACAGGCAGGGGCACGATGGGTTTGGCCCTCAGTCCCGCCCAGACTAGAAAGAAGCAGAGCTCCAGGCAAAGTGCAGGGAGCTCACTAGGCCTGGCTCTGGGAAGAGTGAGGGGGAAGGAAGCCGGGATGAGCAGGGGACAGGACGGCTGTTCCCGCAGAAGAGGCAGAAGCACTCCTGGGCACTGCTGCCGGCTCCCAGCTGGAGCAGCACTGTGAGTGGACACGTTCTGGCCTAGGAGTTCGTAGGTTCAACCCTGTCCCCAGGAAATACTGTTAAAGCTTTATGAACAAAGACTCGTTTAGGGTGAAAAAACTGGAAACTACCCTTATGTCCTCCCAAATAAAATTAAGTTATGGTTATGTGGATGTTTAAAATGTTTGTGGTATTAAAATCCAAAGACTGAAAAGATAAAAGGTCTGAGTGAAGAAAAAATATGCACAGAAAAAACAAGACTAGAAGGAGCTCTGGAACCTGGAAGTCCAAAGTCAAGGTGTCAGCAGGGCCCTGCTCCCTCTGGAACTTGTTAGGGGATCCTTCCTGGCCTCTTCTAGCTTCTGGTGTTTCCTGGCCACGTCTGGCATTTTCTGGCTTGTAGATGTGTGACTACAACCTCTGTCTCTGTTGTCATTTGGCTATCCTCTCTCTGTGTGTCTCTCAGGGTCCACACCTCCTGTGAGGACACAGCCATATTGATTAGTGTCCACCCTAGTCCAGAGTGACCATCTTAACTCGATTACATCTGTAAAGACCCTGTTCCAAGTAAGACCACATTTACAGGAACCAGAAGTTAGGATTTTAACATATCTTTTTGGGGAGACACAGTTCAACCCACAGCAAGTACCATCTCATCTCTGCTTGCTTCCTTTCTTTTTTCTTTCTTTCCTTTTCTCTCTCTCTCTCTCTTTTTTTTTTTTTTGAGTTGGAGTCTCACTCTGTTGCCCAGACTGGAGTGCAGTGGCCTCTCCCAGCCACTGTAGCCTCGACCTTCTGGACTCTGGCCTCAGCCTTCTAAGTAGCTGAAACTACAGGCGCGCACTACCATGCCCGGCTAATTTTTGATTTATTGTAGAGATGAGGTCTCGCCAAGTTGCCCAGGCGGGTCTCGAACCCACGGACTCAGGCAATCCACTCACCTCAGCCTCCCAAGGCACGGGATTACAGGCTGAGCCACTGAGCCCGGCTTACTCTCTTTTTTTTTTTGAGAGACAAAGTCTTGCTGTGTTGGTCAAGTGCAGTAACTATTCATAGACACGATCATAGCTCACTGCGTTATCGAACTCTGGGTCTCAGTGGATCTTCCTGCCTCAGCCTCCTGAGTAGCTGGGACTATAGACACACACTACCATGCATGGCTACCATCTCTGAATTTTTCAGGATGGTATGGCCTTGGGCAAGAACTTTCTGTGCCTCTGTTTCCTCATCTTTAAAGTTAAAGAGTATGGCTGGGTATGGTGGCTCATGCTTGTAATCCCAGCACCCCAGGAGCTTGAGGCTGAGGTAAACTGAACACGCCACTGCACTCTAGCCTGGACAATGGAGTGAGACCTCGGCTCAAAAATAAATAAGTAAATACATAAATAAAGTTAGGGAGTAGAGCAGGCTTTTCCTGAGGATCTGTCCAACTGTGACATTCTATGTTTCTTTGTCCCAGCCCTGAGGTGCCATGCCAGCTTGTGGGCTCTTGTCCTTCTCTCTAAAGGGGCCCTTGGAGCCAGGTGTGGTGGCTCATGCCTGTAATCCCAGCATTTTGGGAGGTGGAGGCAAGAGGATTGCCTGAGTCCATGGGTTTGAGACCAACTTCGGCAACATGGCAAGACGTCGTCTGTACAATAAAGAAAAAAAAAAAAAAAAAAAGAATTAGCTTGGCGTGGTAACATACACCTTAGTTCCAGCTACTTGGAAGGCTGAGGTGGAAGGATCGCCTGGGCCCATCAGGTCGAGGTTGTAGTGTCTGTGAGCATGCCACTGCATTCCAGTCTGGGCAAAAGAGTGAGACTCCAACTCAAAAATAAAAATAAAAATAAAGGGGCCCTAGGAACTCCAAGCCACTTACAGCTTTTGCTGCCTCAGCCAGCGGCATATGGACAAGAAAGCTGAAGAGGAAGGCTTCTCTATGCCTGGGGACAAGTGCCGGGAGGCGGGAGGCTTGGCCTGTGTCTCACTTTGCCTAGTGTCTTTGGACCAATCACTATGCCTTCTGCACATGGTGTGGTTCCTCTGTAGAGCAGATGCAAGGGTGCTTTCCTGCCAGTTTTGTGGGTCATTCCAGCTGCCTCCAGTGAGCTCCCCGTTCCTATCTCACCTGCTTCATCCAGCTGTTCTGCCACACTGTAGTCGGGATGATCTTTGATTTTTTTATTTTTAGTTTTTAGAGACAGGGTCTCGCTCTGTTGCCCAGACTGAGTGCAGTGGGGCAATCATAGCTCACTGTAGCCTTGAACTCCTGGGCTTAAGTGGTCCTCCCACCTCAGCCTCCAGAGTAGCTGAGATTACAGGTGCATGCTGCCACGCCTGGCTAATTTTTGAATTTTTTTGTAGAGACAAGGTCTTGCTATGTTATTCAGGCTAGTCTCACAACTCCTGGCTTCAAGAGATTCTCCTGTCCTGGTCTCCTAAAGTGCTGTGATTGCAGGAATGAGCCACTGCGCCCAGCCAATCTGCACTTTTTAACATGAGAACCTAAGCTTGTTTTCCTTCTGCTTAAAATTCTTCTGGCCCCGAGAAGGATCAAACTCTGCAGCACAGCACTTGAAGCCTTTGACAACTTGGTCCCTGTCACTTCCCTTGTGCCTTCTCCACAGACTTCTGATCTCAAGCCATAGACAACTACAGGGAGTTTGAGAAAAGCGACATTGGTTCCATGCATGCCCTCCCTGCCTTCCAGATTGCTGACTCCACACAAACTTCCAGGGATCACCCCACCTCGCCCCACTCTCTTCTGAGCTCCCTTCTCCAGCTCATGCCTGTAAACCCAGCGCTTTGGGAGGCCAAGGTGGAAGGACTGCTTAAGCCCAGGAATTCAAGACCAGCCTGGGCAACAGAGCAAGACCTCATCTCCACAAAAAATGAAAATTACAAAAATTAGCTGTGTGTGGTGGTGCACACCTGTACTCCCAGCTACTCAGGAGGCTGAGGTGGAAGGATCGCTTGACCTCTGGAGGTTGAGGCTGTGGTGAGCCAGGATCCTGCCACTATACTCCAGCCTGGGTGATAGAGTGAGACCCTGACTCAAAATAAAAAAGCACAAAGAGAGCGTGAACTCCCTTCTCCGCCTAAATTCCTCCTTGGGGTTCATATCATACCCTATACTGGTTATCTGTTGCTGTGTAAAAATCATCCCAAAATTTAGCATCTTCAAATAACAAACATGGAACATCTCACACAGTCTCTGAGGGTCAGGTATCCAGGGGCAGATTCTGGTTCAGGGTCTCTCATGAGGCTTCAGTGGTGCGGCAGTCATGGAAGACTTGAGTGACTGAAGGGTCCACTGGGGTGCTGGGGTTACTGGGGTGCATTTAGCTTATTTCTATTTTTGTATTGTTACAGTGATGTTCCTAGAAGTATCAATACATAAAAACTTTTCTATATTCTAGATGATTTACTTAGCACAGATCCCCAAGGTAGTATTATTGGGTCAAAGGATTTGAACATTTTCATGGGGGTCACCAGCTTCTTTGAATTTTTACCTACATGGTAAATCCTTTCTCATTATCCTTTCTCCTCAGACCTCTCTGTTTTGTTGTCAGAATTCTTAGTTGCTCATAACATCCCACTCTAACGATTTTGAACAGAAGGGATTTCATTGGGCAATATTAAATAACTCAGGAATCTTTGGGAGGCCAGAGAACCAGGCTGGAATGCTGTGCAGTCAGGGACGATACAGCCAAAAACTTACCCAATGGCACCAAGTTGGCGTCATTTCTTTCTTTCTTTTTTTTTTTTTTTTGCTGTGGTGTAATCATAGCTCATTGCAGCCTCAAACTCCTGGCCTCAAGACATCCTCCTGCCCCAGCCTCCCAAGTAGCTGGGATTTCAGGCACAAGCCTTCACGCCCAGCTAATTAAAAAAAAATTTTTTTTTTTGCTAGAGATGGGGATTTCACTATGTTACCTAGGCTGATCTCAAACTCCAATCCTCCCACCCTAGCCTCCAAAAGTGCTGGGTTTACAGGCATGAGCCACCTTGCTGGCCTTCCAAGTGAACTTTTAAAGATGACCTACTGTGTTAGTCGCGGAGGCGGGGATCGGACGCTGGGAAGTCACTGGACTCCACAGGCTCCTGTATTAAAAACTCCCTTGGTCTCAAACAGTCCTCCCACCTTGGCCTCCCAGAGTGTTGAGATTACAGGCGTGAGTCACCACTCCCGGCCCCTCTTTCAAACTTTATAACTGGAAAAGAGGCCAAATGGGAACAAGAAGGTCAATGCCAAAGGTTGCTATATACTCAAAAGAGGTGACAAAAAGATCCAGACAAAAATATTGCTCTTTCCCTCGCTAGGAAGTTGTTTCTGTGGCAAGGTCTTGCCAGTCGTGCCATCGGACTCCTCTCGCTGGACACAGTATCCTCCTCTGGACTGTCACCTCAAGACTGTCCTGTCTGTCCTTAGGGTCACATTGTCCACAACTGGAAGGCACGATGGTTCATCCTTCGGCAGAACACGCTGGTGTACTACAAGCTTGAAGGGGGTCGGAAGGTGACCCCTCCCAAGGGCCGAATCCTCCTGGATGGCTGCACCATCACCTGCCCCTGCCTGGAGTATGACAACCGACCCGTAAGTGAAGGCTCCGTTACCTGTGCCTCGCCCTTCCCATCCCTGACCTCTTTGGGGAGGGTGGTGTGGGTGATAAGAGGAGCTCAGAGTTGTCACTGAAAAACTTGGGTTCAAAACCTGGCTCTACCATGTTGTGTGTGACCTTGGGCAAGGAGTTAAATCTCTCTGGGCCTTTGTTCCTCAGCTAGAAAGTGAGATAAAATCGCCGGGCGTGGTGGCTCATGCCTGGAATTCCAGCACTTTGGGAGGCAAAGGTGAGAGGATTGCCTGAGCTCAGGGGTTTGAGACCATCCTGAGCAACATGGCAAGACCTCATCTCTACAGAAAATCAAAAAATTAGCCAGGCCTGATGGCACATGCCTATGGTTCCACCTACTTGGAAGGCTGAGGCAGAAGGATCGCCAGAGCCTAGCAGGTTGAGGCTGCGGTGGCCGTGAGCAGCGTGCTACTGCACTCCAGCCTGGGCGACGGAGCCAGACTCCGACTCAAAAAAATAAAAAAGAAAGAAAATGGGATAAAATAATTACACCTGAGTATCTACTTGGTTGTGCTGGGATCATGAGGTTCATGGCATTTTAGAACACTTCCTCCTATGAGGCAGGCACTACACAAAGATGAATAATTACTGCCATCTCAGGCTTTAGCACAATGGCTTCTATCACCTGGGGGATGGATGTGTTCCAGGGGTCAGGGGTGGCTTGAATCCTACCCATCAAAAAAGTAAATCAGCCGGGCTTGGTGGCTCAGCCTGTAATCCCAGCACTTTGGGAGTGGATTGCCTGAACCCGAGGGTTTGAGACCCGCCTGGGCAACTTGGCGAGACCTCATCTCTACAATAAATCAAAAATTAGCTGGGTGTGGTAGCGCGTGCCTGTAGTTCCAGCTACTTGGAAGGCTGAGGCAGAAGGATTGCCGGAGCCCAGCAGGTAAAGGCTGCAGTGGCCGGGAGCGGCCACTGCAATCCAGTCTGGGTGACAGAGTGAGACTCCAACTCAAAAAAAAAAAAAAAGTAAATCAGCCAATCATTTATGGAAGACCCATTACGTGCCAGTAAATTCTACTAGGAACTGAGCTTGGTTCCTCATTTTAGTCTAAGAGAGTTCTCCTCAGGCTTTTCTCCCACTGAAAACCTGCAGTGGCTCTCCGTTACCTCTATCTGGTCTGAACCAAACTCCAATCACCCCTTTCGTGAATGGAGGAGTCAAGGAAGGAAATGGTATGATGGTTTCTTCATGGAGTTAATCATCTTAGTGGGAAAACTAGTGATAAATTGAAAACCTTTTGGCATTCCGAGGCTGGGCATGGGCTCATACCTGTAATCACAGCACTTTGGAAGGCTGAGGCGGGAGGATTGCTTGAGCCTAGGAATTGGAGACCAGCTTGGACAACATAGTTAGACCTGTTCTGTACTACAAAATTACAAAATTAGCCAGGCTTGGTGGTATGCGCCTATAGTCCCAGCTTGGTGGCATGCTCCTGTAGTCCCACTCATGAAGCTGAGGTGGGAGGATTGCCTGAGTCCAAAAGGTTGAGACTGTGGTAAGCCATGATGGTGCCACTGCACTCCAGCCTGGGTGACAGAGTGAGACCTCGACTCAAAACAAACAAAACAAAACAAAGCAAAAATACTCTAGATCTCAATAAATGAAAGCCTGAATGTGCAGATTAAATTGCTACTGACCTTGATGATATCTGAGGCCATGGTCCCCAACCTTTTGGCATCAGGGACCAGTATCATGGAAGACAATTTTTCCACACATGGGGGAGGGGGGAGGATGGTTTGGGGATGTTTAAAGGGCCCAACATTTATTATACACTTTATTTCTATTATTATTACATTGTAATATATAATGAAATAATTATACAACTCACCATAAAAAAGGTACAGATGGAAGTGATAAATAAAATAATGAGTATGCCACGTGCGGACTAAAATAAGTGTCAGATTCTGATTTAAAGGCTGCTACTAGATGCAGCTGTACAGTTGAAGACATCAACTCACTTGCCACTCAGTGATAGGGTTTTGATAGGGTCTGATTTACTATGGTCTCTGTGCAGTCAAACTTCACTGCTAATTTTTTTTTAATGAATTAAGAAAGGGAGATTTATTAAAGGGAGGATGCATTATGAAGGGTACAATGGGCGGTATAGCAGAGTCTGCCTGCTAATGTTAATCTGTATTTGCAGTCGCTCCCCAGTGCTAGAATCATCGCCTCAGCTCCACCTGAGATCATCAGGCATTAGGTTCTCACAAGGAGTGCACAGCCTAGATCCCTCACATGTGCAGTTCACAATAGAATTCGCACTGCTATGCAAATGTAATGCCACCGCTGATCTGGCAGAAGATGGAACTCGGCAGTAATGTGAGTGATGAGGTGCGGCTGTAAATACAGATGAAGCTTCGCTCACTTGCTCACCACTCACTTCCTTCTGTGTGGCCCAGTTCCTGACAGGCCACGGACCGCTTCTGCGGCCCGGGGTTTGAGGACGCCTGTCCTAGGAAACAGTGGGGAGCAGATGTGCTGGTAGGATGGGCTGGAGAGAGGAGAACTCTGTTCTACGCTTTAAAAAAGGGAAACAGGTTAGATTTACTAACTGGGGTTGTGAGCTTCATGGTGATTCTACATAAAATGCTCAAACAAATTGTTATCTGCATGGTTTGTGAGTACGTGGGCAGGAAGATTTTATTTATTTATTTATTGGGTCAGAATCTCACACTGTCTCCCAGGCCAGAGTACAGTAGCACAATCAAGGGTTGCCACAGTCTTGACCTGTGGGACTCAGGCGATCCTCCTGCCTCAGCCTCTCAAGTAGCTGGGATTACAAGGTGCACACCACCTCATCTGGCTAATTTCCTTCTTAAAAATTTTTTTTTTTTTTTTAGTTGGAGTCTCACTGTCGCCCAGACTGGAGTGCAGTGGCCGCTCCCGGCCACCGCAGCCTCAACCTGCTGGGCTCCGGCGATCCTGCCGCCTCAGCCTTCCAAGTAGTTGGAACTACAGGCAGGCGCTACCGCGCCCGGCTGATTTTTTGATTTATTGTAGAGATGAGGTCTTGCCAAGTTGCCCAGGCGGGTCTCGAACCTGCGGGCTCAGGCAATCCACTCACTTTAGCCTCCCAAGGCACAGGATTACAGGCTGAGCCACCGAGCCCGGCCTTTTTAAAATTAAAAAAAATTTTTTATAGAGATGAGGTCTTGCTATGTTGCCCCAGCTAGTCTCAAACTCCAATCCTTTTGCCACAGCCTCCAGAAGTGCTAAGATTACAGGCATGCGCCACTATGCTGGCCTTCCTAGGGAACCTGTAAAGACCAGCTACTGTGTTGTTCTGGGAAAGGGGGTTGGACACGGAGCCATCACTGTACTCCATGGTCTCCTGGATTCACTGAGGTCCCACCATCTTTGCCGCCTGCATTCCCTTGCTGCTGTGCCTCTGGGTGCTGGTCTGACTGCCCATCTCGCCCCACAGCTCCTCATTAAGTTGAAGACACGAACATCCACGGAGTACTTCCTGGAGGCATGTTCCCGAGAGGAGAGGGACGCCTGGGCCTTCGAGATAACAGGGGCCATCCATGCAGGGCAGCCAGGGAAAGTCCAGCAACTCCACACACTGAAAAACTCCTTTAAGCTGCCCCCTCACATCAGCCTGCAGTGAGTGCCCACCCACTTGCCCCTGCCCTGCTTGGCTTTATTGCAGCCTCTCCTGTCTGTGCAGTGGAGAGGGGACCCAGCCCCTCCAGGGAGCTCTTTGCTTGCTGCATAGCCTGACTGGCACTACCATTGTGCTTCAGGTCCTTCCTCGCCCCTGTACTGTTTATATTGGTTTCCCTACCTGGGAGTGGCCCTATCTACCTACCCCATTCCCATGTGATCTCTTGGGGTCCCTGTAGCTTATTTTTCTTCTTTTTAAAAACTTTTTTCCTTTATTTTAGTAGCTATACGGGGGTTCAAATAGTTTGGGGTCACAGGGTTGCATTGTATGTTGGTGAGCCTGCCACTTTTAACCACCACCATGGCCAAGAGCCCCTTCCGTTTCATCTAGGATGCTCAGGGCTGTGTCATAGCTTCCCAAAAATCTTGTCTTAATCTGTTTTCTGTTGCTTATAACAGAATACCTGAAACTGGGTAATTTATAAAGAAAAAGAACTTATTTTGGACACTTATAGAGGCTGATAAGTCCAAGGTCAAGGGGCTGTGTCTAGTGAGGACCTTCTTGCTGGTGGAGACTCTGTAGTCACGAGGAGGTGCAGGGCATCTGGTGCCGAGGGGCTAAGCATGCTCATGTTCTAGCATGGGTCTCTTCCTCTTCCTGTAAAGCCACCAGTTCCCCTCCTATGATAACCCATTAACCCATGAATGAGTTAATCCATTCACAAGGGCAGAGCTCTCATGACCCAATCTCCTCTAAAAAGTGTCACCTTTCACCAGGTGCAGTGGCTCAGTCCTGTAATCCCAGCACTTTGGGAGGCTGAGGTGAGAGGATTGCCTGAGCCCAGGGGTTTGAGACCAGCCAGGCAACTTGGTAAGACCTCATCTCTACAATAAATCAAAAACTTAGCTGGGCACGGTGGTGCATGCCTGTAGTTCCAGCTACTTGGAAGGCTGAGGCAGAAGGGTCACCTGAGTCCAGCGAAGCCGTGTGCCCAGCGAAGCCGTGAGCAACACCATTGCACTCTATCTAGCCTGGGTGACAGAGGAAGACTCTGACTCAAAAAAAAAAAAAAAAAAAAAGTGTCACCTCTCAATGCTGCCACCTAGGGGGCTAAGTTTCAACGTGCATTTGGGAGGAGACAAACATTCAAATCACAGCGGTCAGTGGCCTTGCTCACTGCCTGGTGGCAAGAATGATGTGTTCTGGCAGCAGCTACCTCCCTGCTTATTGGGATTCTTAATTCATGCATTCAGTAAATAGTTATTGAGTGCCTACTGCATGCCAGGCCCAGTGCTAGGTGCTTAGCAGCTGCAGTAGGAACAAATAAAGTTTCATCTCAGGAACTTTCCAGCCTAAGTAGATAAGTAGAAGATGGGAAGAGACTTTCTGTTGGTGGCAATAACTGGCCTACAGAGTAGAAGAAAAACTGTTCAGTGTTGGAGCTGATTAGTATGTAAAGTAGGGATATATGAAAGGAGATCCCATCCTCATGAGGGAAAGTGTTCCCTCTTCAGGAAAAGCCCCCAGCCTCCCAGGCCTCAGAACTGTTACACCCATCGAAGATATGCTGTGAGTCCATTCCTGGGCTCATAACAACTCCCTGCCAGGCACTGAAACCTTTTTTTTTGGAGTCTGTTGCCCAGGCTGGAGGGCAGTGGCACTATCATGGCTCACCGCAGCCTTGAACTTCTGGGCTCAGGCAATCTTTCCGCCTCAGCCTCCCAAGTGGCTGGAACTACAGGTGTGTGCTACCATACTGGCTGATTTTTTCTTTCTTTTTTAGATTTATTGTAGAGATGAGGTCTCACTATGTTGCCTAGGCTGGTCTCGAACTCCTGGGCTCAACCAGTCCTCCCACTTCAGCCTTCCAAAGTGCTGGGATTACAGGCGCGAGTCACTGTGCCTGGCCCCGGGCACTGAAACCTTGACTGTACCCTTCTACGGGTCTAGGGAGCTGCTGAACCCTGGTGGGTGTAGGGGGGAGCAGCTGCAGGTAAGGGCGGGTAGGTGTGTGCGTTCAAAGATGGTCTGAAGGGTAACTGGAGGGGTTTAGACTAAATGCAGGAGGTCACAGAGAATCATGTGTGCTACTGTACACTCTTGCTTTTAAGTTAAAAGTCACAACTCCTTAGTCTTACTATAAAAGTAGCACATGTAGGGCAACCCCTTCTGGTCCCTTCACACTGTGGGAGCTTTTCTGTCTTCTCAATAAATCCTGCTTCAACAAAAAAAAGTAGCACATGTAGCCAGGTGTGGTGGCTCACGCCTCCTGTAATTCCAGCAAATTGGGAGGTGGAGGCAAGAGGATTGCCTGAGCCCAGGGGTTCGAGACTAGCCTGGGCAACTTGGCGAGACCTCATTTCTACAATAAATCAAAAAATTGACCGGGTGTGGTGGTGTGTGCCTATGGTTCCAGCTACTTGGAAGACTGAGATGGAAGGATTGTCTGAGCCCAGCAGGTCAAGACTGCGGTAGCCATGATCATGCCACTGGACTTCAGCCTGGGCAGCAGAGTGAGACTCCAACTCAAACATAAAATAAAATAGAAGTAGCACCTGTTTAGTATAGAAATATTAGAACATTTAGATGACCAAGAAGAAGAAAAGAAATGTCCGAAGATCCTGCCTCTCGAATTCTGATGAGTAGCTGAATACCCCATGTTCTGGGATGAACAGGTTTATGCAAACCTCCCCTCAAAGGCTGAGGGAGTGGAGAGGCTGAAGAAAGCCTGATAAATCCAGTTTCTCAGAAAGAAACATTTAATAGGGACAGAAATAATGTCTTGGGCTGCTGAGAGAGACGGTGGATTGCTGCACCCACTCCAGAAAATATCTTTCATAGAGTAAACTTTTTTGGTAAAACGTGGTGATGCCTCACACTTTCTGGCGAAGCTCATGACCATTGGGAAGGTTTGAAAGCATCTTTATGAGGGGTGATCTATGCTATGGGAACACCTTGGTATGCTCAGGGGGTCAAACATTGGTCATTGTGGTGGCTTCACCCCAAGATGGCATCATTCTTGCCACACAACAGGCTGTTTTCTTATACCCCCTTTCTTTTTTATTATTATTACTTTTTATTTTTTGAGTTAGGGTCTCACTCTGTCATGCAGGCTGGAGTGTGCAGTAGCATGATCATGACAATCATGGCTGATGGCAACCTTGATATCCTGCGCTGAGGTGATCCTTCTACCTCAGCCTCCTGAGTAGCTGGGACTACAGGTGTGCACCACCACGCCTGGCTAATTTTTTAAAAAGTTTTTTGTAGAGATGAGGTCTTGCTACATTGCCCAGGCTGGTCTTGAACTCCTGGGCTCAAGCAATCCTCCTACCTAGGCTTCCCACAGTGCTGGGATTACAGGCCTGAACCACCGAGCCCAGTCCTTACACCCCCTTTCTTAGTGGCATGTATCAACCGTTTGCCACTTGCTTTATGCCCTCAGCAGTGACTCTTGGACCCTTCTTTGTACCTGTCGGTGTGACGAGGGTCTCCCCACTTTGCCTTCCCTTCCATGTAGTCGCATTGTGGACAAGATGCATGACAGCAGCAACGGAATCCGTTCAAGCCCCAACATGGAGCAGGGAAGCACCTACAAAAAGACCTTCCTAGGTGAGCCTGCCCCAGGAGCTGGGCTGGGGCCCTGGGACATGGTGATCTGGGGCTCAGCCATATGCTTGACCAGCTTGAACTGAGGCCAGAGCTGCCAGATGGCCAATGGCCTGGCCTGGCCAGAGATGGCCACAAGTGAGTGTAGCCACGATTCTGTGCAGCGGGAATGGCTTCAGGCTGCTCTTGGGTAGAGCCTGGAGGCCGCCTGGGAGGTCAAGGTCCATGAGGCCATTGCTCAGGCACCTCAAGGAAGCTGGCCATAACCCGCTGGCTGACTGGCACTGCCCTTGGCCAGGCTCCTCCCTGGTGGACTGGCTCATTTCCAACAGCTTTGCTGCCAGCCGTCTGGAGGCGGTGACCCTGGCCTCCATGCTCATGGAGGAGAACTTCCTCAGGCCGGTGGGTGTCCGAAGCATGGATGCCGTTCGCTCTGGGGACCTGGCCGAGCAGTTCCTGGATGACTCCACGGCCCTGTACACTTTTGTAAGTTAAGGAACTGGTGGGCTGGGAGCGGTGGCTCACACCTGTAATCCTGGCACTTTGGGAGGCCGAGACGGGGGGATTGCTTGGGCCCAGGAGTTCAAGACCAGCCCGGGCAACAGAATGAGACCTAGTCTCTACAAAAAAAAATACTAGCCAGGTGTGATGGTGTGCACCTGTTGTCCCAGCTACTTAGAAGCTGAGGTGGATTGACTGCCCAAACCCAGGTGGTTGAGGCTGCGGTGAGCCAAGATGGTGCCTCTGCACTCCAGCCCGGGTAACAGAGTGAGACCCTGACTCAAAAAAAACGAGTGGGTTGTTCTTATCACCAAGGTAGAGAGAAGGAAGAGGCCACAGAACCAGGAGCCTTGGGGGTCCATGGTCTTAGGGAGAGGCCTGGGGTTTGGGGGACCGCTTCATCCTGAGCTGAAGAGGGTTTTATGTTGAGGCATTTCCTTTCCCTTCTGGCTGGCCTGGGTCTTTTCCGTGACTGGGTCCTGCTCTTTCCTCCCCACTAGGCTGAGAGCTACAAGAAGAAGACAAGCTCCAAGGAAGAAGTCAGCCTGGGCATGGTGGAGCTGAGCGGCATGGTGGTCAAACAAGGCTACCTGGTCAAGCAGGTGTGACTGCCTTGGAGTAGGAGGAGACGGACAGTGCTCTAACCCAGGGGAGGCAGGAGCAGGCTTAGAGGGAGGGAGGGCTGAGGCTGCCTGGAGGCACTAAGTATTAGCAGAATCTGCTTAATGAGGAGCCTTGTGCCAGCATGTCAAAAAATATGCAGACGCCTACTCATGAGGGCACCAGACACAAGGGTCGTTCAGGGAAAACGCACTGCGTACACATGTGATTATCACCACTCAGGTTCATGTATTTGTCTTGCAGTGTTTTTCTGTTTGTTCTTTTGAGACAGGGTCTCACTCTGTTGCCCAGGCTGGAGGACTGGAGTACAGTGGCATGATCATAGCTCACTGCGGCTTCAACCTCTAGGGCTCAAGTGATACTCCCACCTTAGCCTCCCATTTAGCTGGGACCGCATGCAGCTTTAAAAAATTTTTTTTATGGTGGAAACGTGGGTCTTGCTATGTTCCCCAGGGTCTTGAACTCCTGGCCTCAAGTGATCCTTCCATCTCGGCCTCCCAAAGTACTGGGATTACAGGCATGAGCCACCATGCCCGGCCTGTCTTGGAAGATGTTGCCGACCAGCTTAATGTCCTGCATTTGTTGGCATTCTGCTCCCTGGGGCTTCCTGGGGTCTCTGCCTTCCTTGGGGAGGCTCTGCATATCCCCTTGTTTCACTTTCTGAACTACAAATAATTGTTTTCTCCACCATGTTGGTAGGCCGAAGATCACATTTTGTGGTATAAGCTCAGTGTTTAGAACCTGGCTGTGACATGACACCCACACCTAACCGTGTTTGGGAGAACGACCATGTTAAACTAGAGGCAAAACGTGTCCCAGTCACCCCTGCAGTGTGCCCAACAAAAAAAGGGAATTCTGGGAACAAAACCACCACATCCCTGGCACAGGAAGAGCAATGGATGTTTTGCACAGCCCCGGGTCTTGTCTCTGCACATTATCTAGCAACTGCACATGCGTGTCTGTACAATGGGCACGAACACTGTTCATCGCCATTCCCTTTGTGACTTGGAGCACGCAATGTTGTCACCTCTTAGGTTACTGACCATCCACACAAACGCCAGTCTACCCCAAGGGTCCTATTTCTGCTGGGCATGATGGGAGTCCTTCCTGAGGGGAGATAGAGAGGCCCCTGAGAGCTTGAGGAGTTGCGGAAGGAACTCTGAAGGTGTTTCTGACTGGGAGGTCTAAGGAAGGTCTGTGATCTAAGGCATGAGGCCAAGGAAAGTCACCCACACACACACGCGTGCGCTCGCGCGCGCACACACACACACACATCAGTATTGTACACTTTTAGATTTTCTCATATAATTAATTGTTTCTTGCTTCTTTTTTTTAAATTGAAGTCTCTCTCTGTTGCCCAGGCTGGGGTGCAGTGGCATGCTCATAGCCACTGCAGCCTCGACCTGTTGGGCTCAGGCAAACCTTTCACCTCAGCCTTCAAAGTAGCTGGAACTACAGGCATGCGCCACCATGTCTGGCTAATTTTTATAATTTATAGTAAAGACAAGGTCTTGCTATGTTGCCCAGGCTGATCTCAAACCCTTGGGCTCAGGCTATCCTCCCGCCTCAGCCTCCCAAAGTGCTGGGATTATAGGCGTGAGCCACTGCACCAGGCCTCTCACTTTCTTTCTTTCTTTTTTTTTTTGTTTTTTTTTTGAGTGGAATCTTACTCTGTCACTCAGGGTGGAGTGCAGTGGCACACTCATGGCCACCGCAGCCTCGACCTGCTGGGTTCTGACGATCCTTCCATCTCAACTTTCCAAGTAGCTGGAACTACAGGCATGCACCACCATGCCCGGCTAATTTTTTGATTTATTGTAGAGATGAGGTCTCGCCACTTTGCCCAGGCTGGTCTTGAACGCATGGGCTCAGGCAATTTTCTTTCCTCAGCCTCCCAAAGTGCTGGGATCATAGGCGTGAGTCACTGTGTCTGGCCTCTCTTTTTTCTTAATGCACAGTGCTGAAGTGGTCTTACCATCTGTGGGCACATGTGTGAAGTGCTCTGGTGCACTTGTGGCTGTGGGTTTGTTTTTGGACTAAGTTGACCCTTACAAAGTTTGAGTCTGCCGTGAGCGCCCAGTCCAGTTGACGCCTGCCACCGCCTTATCCTTCTTTATGCCTAAGTGGTGTCCGGGTAACGTGCCCCTTTTCCTTTGGCGCTGACTGTTCTAGGCTCTGTCGACTTGACTGCACACGATAGCGTTTTTGCTCATGTGTCTCTGAGCAGGGATGGTGTCCGGGAAGACCGCGGCCTTGCAGTCCTTGGCTTTTCTATCGACCTGTCGTAGAATGTAGTCCCATCGGAGCAGGCTGGCATGCGGGGGAACTGGTATTAGATGTCTGGAAACAGGAAGAGGGGCGTACAGCTGTCCTCAGTAAGCGTTGAACCCCCTCTTTGCCTCAGGGGCACAAGAGGAAAAACTGGAAGGTGCGCCGCTTCGTTCTGAGGAAGGACCCAGCTTTCCTGCATTATTATGACCCTTCCAAGGTGAGTGCTGCCTGCTGGTTCGTCCTGTGTTGTGCCCCAAACACTCCTCGGGTCCCCAGTGGAGCTCCCTTCCTCCAGCACCCATGCACCTTCCCGCAGTCCAGGCGCCTCTGCCCTTTCCGCACCGTTGCCTGCTTCTTTGCTTTTTTCTTTTGGAGTTGGAGCCTCACTCTGTTGCCCGGGCTGGAGTGCAGTGACACAACCATGGCTTACTGTAGCCTCGACCTTGGTTCAGGCGATCTACCCACCACAGCCTCCTTAGTACCTGGGACTACAGTTGCATACCACCACACCCAGCTCATTTTAAAATTTTTTTGTAGAGACGAGGTCTTGCTATGTTGCCCTGCATGGTCTTGAGCTCCTGTGCTTAAGTGATCCTCCTGCCTCGACCTCTCAGAGTGCAGGGATTACAGGCCACCGAGCCTGGCTTCAAGTCCTTTTAAGCAAAGAAAAAAATAAGGAGATGTATGAAATAAATGCTTCACTTTTGCATTCAACTCACCACAGTCCAGCCCAACCTAATTTCTTCATGCCCTTTTGGAGTCTATCTCCACCCGGCACCATCTTAGACATTTAGCGATTAGCTTGCTCCTGGCTTTGTGGTTATTCTTCCCGCTGTTTGGGCTGAAGGTCCTCTCCTATCCCCAGAACTTTCTCCCCTTTAAGACCCAGTTCAAGCCTCCTGTCCTTTCTGAGGCTGCCCATGAGCCCTCCAGACTGGGGTAGATCCCTTCCTCCTGGAACTCTACCCCTTTGGGTTCCAATAGTATAAATATGTTCAGTATTTTTATTTAGCTTCTTTGTTTTTTGCCCTACTTATTGCAGAATGAAGTTTTTTATTTATTTATTTTTAATTTTTAAAAATAGAGACAGAGTCTCATTATATTGTTTAGGCTGGTCTCGCACTCCTGGCCTCATGTGATCCTCCTGCCTTGGCCTCCCAAAGTGCTGGGATTACAGGCATGTGCCACCATGCCCCGCTTAAGTATGAAGTTGATTATTGATCATTTGAAGGGATCCAGGGACCCGAGGCTTGAGGTGTTTCAAATTGCTCCAAGTCTTCCAGAGATACCACCAACCATGGTTTTGTTTCTCCAAAGTTTCATGTGGGGCGCATACAAGAGACTTGTATAATGCTGTTCAGTATGCTAGAATCTATCAATTTTGCAGAAATGAAAACTGTGATGTATTTTTTCTGATTGGTTGGTAAGATGCATACAAGGGTTAAGGAAGCAAGGGCCTGCTCCTCCTGATAGAACGTTGGAGCTGAGGCTTTGTTTGAGAATGTCTCCAGGAATGAAGAGCAGATTAATTTTCAAGCAGGCCATACTTGGTAGCAGCAGCATTGATGGGCACTGCTGCTGGCTGTGAATTGAAGAAGCCCAGACTTCCTTTCTGGTGCATGCAACTTGGCCATGTGATATCCAAGTTCAGCTTCTTCTTCTTGTTTTTTTTTAAAAAATTTTATAGAGAGAGGGTCTTGCTATGTTGTTATGTTGCCCAAGCTGGTCGTTGAATACCTGGGCTCAAGGGATCCTCCCACCTCAGTCTCCCAGGGTGTTGGGATTATAGGCTTGAGCCACTGTAGCTGGCCCGGGACCTCATCTGACAACTAACTTGCACTGACTTCTTTGGCTGGCCTGCGGTCTAGGGGCGAGTGCAAGTCTTCCCTTTTGTGCATTCACCAGTCCCTAATTAGGTTTCCTTTCTTTTCCTCTGCAGGAGGAGAACAGGCCAGCGGGTGGGTTTTCTCTCCGTGGCTCTCTGGTGTCTGCTCTGGAAGATAATGGCGTTCCCATGGGTAAGGTGTAACTTCGGCCCCCGCCTGAAGATCTCAGGGACCTCCCTCCTGCACCTCAATAATGTCCCACTGATGAAAGACTGAGTTTGGGAGCTGAGTAGGGCTTAGTGGGACAATGAATGGTGTGAGCTTTGAAGCAAATTTCAGAATTAGAGAAAGGGTATGTGGGGTGTTCTGAGTCTTTTAAGAGTACAACTGAGTAATTCCTTTCTCTAATATTCTTCCCCCCTCAGTATCTTTGCTGATGGCCATGAGCTTCCACCTGAGAATAACAGCTAAGACTTACGCCGTGCCTTAGGGTTAGCGCCATACTTTAATATCTATAATCACACTAATTGCGCAACAGCCAGCTATGGCAGGAAGAGAAATTGAGGTTCAAAGAAGTTAAACAGTTTGTGGTCAGACTCCAAATTCTGTGCCTGGTTTTAACATAAACAGGCTGGATCCTTTGATGTGAATGAGACTGTAGATCTGTGGCTTCAGAGAGGCCGGAAAGGGAGGCTTCCAGGAATGTCCCAACAGAACCATTTCAGGCCTGAAGGTGCTGGCGAGGGAGAGGGTGTGGGAGGGAGGAGCGGGCAGCATGTCTGGGAAACTCCCTGGCCATCTACCTTTATATTTAAGAAATGCTTCATTATATTTGTTTCTTTCCATGTCCCCGCTTTCAGCTAGCTCAAACTGAAAGCAGACATGGATATTCAATCGCTGATTTTTTTTTTTCTGCTTAGGGGTGAAAGGAAATGTCCAGGGAAATCTCTTCAAAGTGATCACTAAGGATGACACACACTACTACATCCAGGCCAGCAGCAAGGCTGAGCGGGTGGAGTGGATTGAAGCCATCAAAAAGCTAACATGACAGGACCTACAGGAACTGGACCAAGATTTCTCACTCCACCAGATACTGCAGATAGAATTTTCTGGAGAATGGGGATGCGTTAAGACTTAACTCTTTTTTTTTTTTTTTTTTTAAGAGACAGGGTCTTGCTGTCTTGCCCAGGCTGGAACGCAGTGGCATGATGATCTTAATACAGCCTCGAACTCTTGGGTTCAAGCCATCCTCCCGCATAGCTGCACACCGCCACACCTGGCTAATTTAAAATTTGTATTTTGTAGAGACAGAGGTCTCTCTACGTTGTCCAGGCTGGTTTTGAACTCCTAGCCTCAAGTAGTCCTCCCCATCTCAGCCTCCCAATGTGGTGGGATTCGGTGTGAACCACCACTCCTGGCAAGACTTTTAACTTTTTTGTACATTTTGTACTGCTTTGGAGTGCGAATGCTGGAGTCCCTCAGGTCCCAAATGGCTGTGGTGCTATTTCCTTCCCCATCATTGGGTTACCAAGCTGGAAAGGCTAGAGCAGCCAGGAGGCATCAGCATCTCTACTTTCTCCATAATCACAACCCTTTCCTTAGGCACCAGAGTAGGTTCCCTTTGTTGGTACAAAAACACTGGCCGTGCTGTAATGCTAAATAAAACTCTACCCTCATGTGGCTCTCCCTTAACTCCTTTTTTGAAATGAATAAGAATTGACATTTCTTTCCGGCTATTAGAATCCTAAGGAAACATTTCAAGTATGTTCATCACTAAGATACTTCATCTTAAAGTGGGGGATGGTGGCAAAACTTTGGTTGGACATGCAGTTTGTTTTGCTTTGGAAAATAAGCCCGCATAAGTGTTATACATTGTAGTAAGTCATGGGCTCAGCTGAATAAGTTAGTCACATATGCAAAAAGAAAAAAAAGGTAAAAACATAGTTTTTCTATGAAAAAAGGTATTTCGAAAGAGATGCCAAGCAGGAGCTCTCTAAAGGACAGAGAAGACATAAATGGGGCAGATTTAAATCAAGGCATGAAATTTGGGTTTTAAAATGAACCTTGACAGAGGCAAATAGATACCAAGAAACTTCACCAGCTGGGAGGTTAATTTGAAATAGTGAAAAGTCTATCATACAATATTTTTACAGAACATTTTTATTACTTTCAAGTTTATACAGTAGTCTGGCACAAGCTATTGCCAGTATCCCTGCCAAGTACAAGTGCTTGGACTTAAATGAATAGATAAAATACATAACTTACATTTAAGGGGAATGGATACTTCCAAAGTGCTTTAGTAGAAATTTTTCCTCTTAAATATTATAAACTGTCTCCTGTTAACCTTGTCTAGAACACCTGTCCTGAATGATCAGGACTGTCAAGCTAATGTTTTACTTATTCCTGTATTTTAAGAGACCACCTTTGAAAGCACCGTTTTCCATTTGGCATTTCACCAAGGCCTAATATCCCTGGAGTTAGTTTTTTTTTTTTCCTTTTTGAATATTGACAGGTATTTATCTTAATTAAACTACATTTGGTTTGATGGCTTCCTGCTTCCAAATTGGCACAAACGTGCCTCACTTTATATGGGAGATATCAGGATCTCCATGGGTTGGAAAGTAGATGACCATCACCTTGAGGCAAATAGTCTCAGCAAGGTCCTGGCACTTAAATTTTTAAAAAACCTCTCACCATTTGGCTCTTCATGAAAATGTAGATAGTAGCATGGCACTGAGTAATGGCAGTTGAGCTTAGCAATGATGCAGTGCTCAGCAGGTCACTAGGGCTCCCACTGTGTGTTTGAAAGTTACCCACATAAGAATTGGCTTGTTATAAACTGATACAAAAAATGGTTTGTTCATATTTTCTCCTGGCCATCGTTTTCAATTTATGCATAAATGAGACTAAAATTATCATTAATTTTGTTACATGAGTTGATAGCCACTTTACCTCAATGAAAGGCAGAGTGGGGAGTAGATAAAACTCAACATTTTTCATGAAAAGGCTTTGGGGGAGATTCAAGAGTTGGATAAGCTGTCCACTTCTAGGCCAATCCTGTTCAAGTTATTCAGAACTGAGTGTTTATGTTATCCTCATACATATCTTATCTCTGCCGACTTTTAGGACAGCAAAGTGTATACATGCTTTAAGTTTAGTTTGTCCTCTTCCTAACGGTATCAGTGAAATATTGATCTTTTCTCTAAGGTCATTAACAAAACTGTCAAGGATCTGAGTGAAAGGCCCATATGGGACAAAAATCACCCACCATGGAGGCCACTGGTATTTTTTTTAACAGTTATGGCTTTTGAAGTATAAAAAATTTCCGTAAACAAAAGAAGAATTCCTCTGCATATAGCAAAGGAGCACCTGTTATATTTTGATGACATTTTTGATGTTATAGACTTCATAAAATTTTTTTGATACTCCAAAGATAGAAGTGACAATTATGTGCCAGTCTTGAGTACATCCAGTTTCTCCTCTAAATATTCCCAAGGTGTCATGCTAGATAGTAAGCATGGCTTTCTCCTGGAAACCAGCCATTTGAAGTGAGACCTTTGGGCTGAAAAAGCTAGCACAGGCTATTACTTTTAACAAAGGAATAAACCTTCATAAATGGCATAAATTCCATAATACACTCTTACATTTTCCAGTCCCTTTAATATTGAGTAAAGACTAGTCCTGGATTGACTATGTAAATATAACCGGTTCCTCAAGTGTATTAAGAGAGTAAATCTATGAAGATAAGCAGACCAAACTAACTCAAGATTTTCTACACTTGAGTACTGTAGCTGTAACTTCAAAGAACTTGTTACCTATGAAATTTATGTACAAAATAACTAGTTCTCGAAGATAAAAGTGATGGAAACATGTAAGAAAAATTGCTGTTAACTGTGTTCAAACAGATTCTTATTCTGTTATAAAGAGAACTGAAGTTCTAAGTGGCACCTAGTAGATATTTTAATCGGAAAAAATTTATCAAAACCTGGGTAATGATGCTCAAAACAACTAAATAAAAAAAATCAGCTACTGTTTTTTTAAAATGTATTTTGTCACTCTGTGTTACAAACTCAAAGCAAGTAGCTTATTACAACAATAAGGACGCAGTGTGATGAATTCTCATACCACAAGTTGTTATCAGTCTCAGGTAAAAGGCACATGACCAATCAAATTCTTTTAAGGCTTTTTCCCAACTAAGGGTCAACTTCCACTGTGGTTAAAGTTAAAATTATCTTCTCTATACTCTTCTTCTGAAAGGATCCATTGTAGAGATTCTTTACTCAACTTTATTCTACATCAAGACTAAAATGAAGAAAACAGAATTAGGGTCTTAATATTCAGAATGCTTTTAACTGGTGACAAGAAGGAAGAAGCCTATAGTTAAATATCCCAGAAATTTATTTGATGTTTGCTTGAATACATTTTATATAGAAAGATTGGGACTGTTTGCCGTGGGTGCCCCTGGTGAATCTCATAGAGGCACTGAACTACAAAGGGGTGTCAATCTGGAGCCATCAGAAATGGAAACCACAAGTCCAATTTTAGGACTGTTTTTAGCTTAAAGATTTGTCTCTGGTGAAATTAGGCCACTCCCTTAAAAAAATGCTCAATGAGTTAGAGCCATTGTATGAAAACAGCTGATATTTAGGAGGGCATTTCATGTTCTGGTCTGTGAGAACATTTAAATACTTGGAAATAAAAAATATTCAGCTTTGAAGTTTTCAATACTGGAAAACTTTCAAGTCTAGGGTTCACAGCCAGGAAGGGCTGCTCTGTGTTCCTTCAACTGGACTCTGTTTCCCGCAAAGTTAATCTTCAGCCTTGGCTTCCATCTCCTCTGCATCATCATCTCCATCCACTTCTGCATTTTCTCTTTCAAGCCTCTCCAACTGTCTTGCAAGTTCAGTCTCATCTATATCTGTGACCACCTTGGGCTGTGGAAGCAGAGGTATAGTTTCAAAGTCATTAACTAGTATACAAATTCAATTTCAGAACCATCCAGTATTCTAATTTTAACTCAAAAAAAAAAAAACAAAACCACTAGTGTTCTAACAACTCTGTCATATCTGTTTACTTTGAGTGCTGACATACCACTAATAGATTCTATTAGATAAACAGAAATTTATGAGGACTAAAGTAGAAGGAAAAGATGTATTAAAACGGAAAACTTTCCTGTCATCTTTGTAAGCTAAAACTAAAAACATATGAAATAATCTCAGGGGCTATTATCTTTCAAGGTCACAAATAGAAGTTCTGTTAAAAATGCACCTTTGCCAGGTGCTGTGGCTCATGCCCATAATCCCAGCACTTTGGGAGGTAGAGGCAAGAGAACTGCCTGAGCCCAGGAGTTTGAGACCAGCCTGGGCAACATGGTGATTTACTGTCTCCACAATAAATCAAAAGATTAGATGGACGTGGTGGCACCTGTAGTCTCAGCTACTTGGAAGGCTGAGGCTGAAAAATCCTACGAGCCCAGCAGGTCGAGGCGGCAGTAGCTGTGACTGTGCTACTGTACTCCAGCCTAGGCAACAGAAACTCTGGCTCAAAAATAAAAACAAACCAAAAAAATGCATCCTCTGGGCTCAGAATAAACGTACTACTACTTTCCACAGAAGGAATCATTATATATGAATATGGAGATTAGGCTTCCTTCTTGTTGAGATAAGGAAAAGATAGGAGACTATTCTTGAGATAAAACTGTAAGCATCTTACATTCAAATTCTGATAGTAATAAACTTCTCATTTTATTGTCTACTTACCACCTCCCCCCCAAGGAAATCACCCCCTCCCCCGAAGATCTCAGTGACCACAGGCCTGAATGACCATCACACAATATGACATTCCAAGTGCTGACAATTATTTACCTATCAAAAACTCCTTTTAGGGGCCATCCCACTTGACAATGATTATTTTATGCTTAGCAGAGTGGTATCTTAAATGAATCTGA
Organism: Carlito syrichta; assembly: GCF_000164805.1. Classification (NCBI taxonomy): domain Eukaryota; kingdom Metazoa; phylum Chordata; class Mammalia; order Primates; family Tarsiidae; genus Carlito; species Carlito syrichta. The sequence continues at coordinate 139,291 of NW_007057694.1, read as the reverse complement.
TGTTTTTAAGAAGGCAGTGATCAGATATTTTACTTAGAATACACATCATGGCTGGGTGCAGTAGCTCAAGCCTATAATCCCAGCACTTTGGGAGGCTACGGTGAGAGAACTGCCTGAGCCCATGGGTTTGAGACCAGCCTGGGCAACTTGGCGAGACCTCACTCTACAATAAATTTAAAAATTAGCTGGGTGTGGTAGTGTGTGCCTATAGTTCCAGCTATGGGGAAGGATTGCCTGAGCCCAGCAGGTCAAGGTTGTAGTGGCCATGCGTGTGCCACTGCATTCCAGCTTGGGCGACAGAGTGAGACCAACTCAAAAAAGAAAGAATGCAAATCATTTAGATGCTTTAAGCATCTTAAAAACTTAAGAACACAATAAAAATAAAGTTATTGTTCTCACCTCCATCTGAACATTGAACACACCCCTCTTTTCCTCAATCTTTTCTTTGATAACAGCCATAGCTTGATTGAGGACAGAAAGGCCTTCTGTTCTCTCCAGAGTTGTTGTTGTCATCACATATCGAGGAGGAGCTATTAGATTAATCTAAAAGAGAAAGACAAAAATTCAATTATGAACGTACCTACAGAACATATACCTATTTAGATGTATGAGATTTAATTAATCTGCTATATTAACATCGTCCAGCCCAGGTGCAGTGGCTCAAACCTGTAATCCTAGTACTTTGGGAGGCAGAGGTGAGAGGATTGTTTGAGCTCAGGGGTTTGAGACCAGCCTGAGCAACATGGTGAGACCTCGTCTCTACAATAAATCAAAAAATCAGCCAGGCGTGGCAGTGCATGCCTACGATACCAGCTACTTAGAAGGTTGAGGCAGAAGGATCACCTGAGCCCAGCAGGTTGAGGCTGCGGTAGCTGTGAGTGTGCCACTGCCCTCCAGCCTGGGCAACAGAGTGAGACTCCAATTCTAAATAAAAAGATTAGCTGAGTGTGGTGGTGTGCTCCTGTAGTTCAGATACTTGGAAGGCTGAGGCAGAAGGATCACCTAAGTCCCGCAGGTCAAGGCTGCAGTGGCCATGAGCATGCTGCTGTACTCCAGCCTGGGCAACAACAGAGTGAGACTCCAACTTGAAAAACAATAAAATGAAATAAAACAAATCATCCTAGCCTGGGCAACAGAGTGAGACTCCAACTCTAAGTAAATAAATAATAAAACCAAATTATCCCAAAATTTAACTCCCAATTTTATAGGTCAGCAATTTGGGATTGTCTGTTAATGTAGTAAAAATTGACAAACTGATCTAATTCAGCAGTATATAAATAGTCTAATGTCTAAGTATGAAGAATTATGACTTCTGGGTTCTTTGGTGGCTAAAGTAACTACAGTCATCAACAGCATAAAGGATAATCTGTCTCTAGACTAAACTGACGGAAGAAATTCTTCTAAGAGATTCTGAATAACAGCTATCTGGTTTATCGTTAATGAAAGATTCAGATCAAACCTCATACAATTTGTATATGTATGTGTGTAGATATATGTGTGTAGGTGCTATGAGCATTTTGGGCACAGCAACCCTTCACTGTAAAGGAGGTTCAGCATTGCTGGCTCTCTTGCAATAGGAATTCCTACCCTCTGCGACAGTAGCAGTAGAAACCAAAAGAATGTCTAAACATAAATTGTAAACATCCCCTAGAAATATCACCAAGAATCACTGCTCAATTTTAAGAACAGAAAACACTTTTGTTATGAAATTTGAACATAAAAAAACAAACAAAAAAAGCTAGGTGTGGTGGCTCACACCTGTAATCCCAGTACTTTGGGAGGCAGAGGCAAGAGGACTGCCTGAGTCCATGGGTTCGAAACCAGTTGGGCAACACGGCAAGATCTTGTCTCTATGATAAATCAAAAAATTAGCTGGGTGTGGTGGCACGTGCCTGTAGTTTCAGCTACTTGGAAGACTGAAGAGGAAGGATTGTCTGAGCCCAGCAGGTTGAGGCTGCGGCAATAGACTGAGACTCCTACTCAAAAACAAACAAACAAATATACATACAAAGATCAAAGATCTAACTTGGTTTAGGTGGATATTTAAGAAGGGAGGAAGAAAACTGACCACTCACCTTGATGGGCATGGTTTCCGTAGAACAATTCAAACCTGCTCTCAGAGCTTCTTTTACAGCATCGATGCCTTCATAACCATAACAAGCCACTTCAATATCTATAACCATAAAAATTAAAAAGTGGATACCAAAAAATGCAAGAAAACTTAAAAGTTTAAAAGAAAAAATTTAAATACTTATGAACATTTTGATTAGTCTTTCAATTAGAAATTAATCCCAAATATTAACTTTCATAATTAAAAATATGTGAATATGCAGTAAAATGGTATCCTTTCATCCACATCAAGCCACCTGCAAGTGAAACTATAAAAGAGAAATTCAGCAAACACTGTAAATGCCACTTATGCTTGGGTTAAGATCCTGAATCAACTGCAGTATCTTATTTGTAAAATAGAAATTACGGAGGAGTATGGTGAAGACTGAATGAAAAAGCTGCAACCTGTCCAGAACAGTTAAGAAATTGCATACCCAGTAATTCTACTTTTAGGAATTTGTCTTGAAGAACACTTGTGTAAAGGGATAAGCATGTATAAGGATGCTAATTTGCAGCTTTTTTTAAATTGTGAAAAACTAGCACAACCTAAAAATTTGTTAAGAGGGGACTGGTTTACGTTAAGCCTTATCTGTTCTGCGGACTATTATTCGGCCAGAAAGAAGAATGAGAAAGATTCCTATGTTCTGCATGGAAGGGTACCCACGACACACTAAGTGAAAAAAGCTAGCTAGTCGGAAAAAATTCTACACAGTATGATCCCATCTCTGTAAAAATAAAACATAAAAAAATTATATTATATGTGAATGTAAACAATATGTGTAAAGGAAAAATGTCTGAAATAAAATATTCCAAATTATTAGAAGTGGCTGATCCAGAGGCATGAGAGGATACTGCTGTCCTGTTATAATATTTTAAAGTATGCACTAAAACAAAGCAATCAAATCCCCTTTTTTTAAAAAAAGGACTAACTTAAGGTTAGTTGAACTCACATGACTGTTTCCACAACTGTCAACATATACACATTTCATAATTCAGTAGAAGCAAAAATTCCAAAAGCTTTTTCTTGTTATGAAAAATACTTAGAAAAATTTACAGATATTTACATAGCAACATATTCTTTGATTTCATTATTTAGCAGCTTTTTTGATGCATGCAAATATCATAAAAATCATTAAAAAAAATCATTTACCTGCTCGAATTTTGACAGCCTGTGGAGTCAAGCGCCTATTAATATTGTTAATGAGTACTTCCCGTTCATCTTCATTCAAATCTAAGCTATCCAAAATAGATGGGTCTCTGGTTAAAAAAACACACAAAAAAACAAAAGGCCAAGTTTACATTACTGATAAATGTGAAACCAAACACCATGGAATAATGTACATAATACTAAAGCACAGGCTTCAATGTTGGGTAAGAGTTCAAATCAGCTTTGCACTTCAATAACTATGTGTCTTTGGGCCTTTCCAAAGCCAGGCTCTAAATATGTAAAATGTGGATGAAAACAGTGTATCCCACAGGATTGTGGTATCAAATGAGATAATGCACGTTAATCACTAAGCAAGCAATTTAAGGTCTCCTAACACACCTGACATTCCACTGTAATTAAGCACCTCCAATGTTATTAGCAGTCCCTGCCTCAGGGAGCTCATACACTAGCTTGACAAGAACAAACACATGGACAAATTTGTAAATTTACAAGTACATTCATGGGCATTAGGAGAGGAAGGCATTACTTCCAGCTAAAGGCGTCAGGAAGGACTTCACAGAGAAAGTAGGACTTCACATAGAAAGTAGCATTTCATCTGAACCTCCTAAGTGCCATAAGACAGGGACCAGGGTTTTAGTTACTGACATTTTGTTGAAAGAATGAACAAATGAAAATGTGAAATAATGATTAAAAGAATGGCAGCACTTCAAAAAGCAAAGGCAGAACTCTTTTAAGACAGTTATATGGCATGAGCAAGCATCAGGCTTCAAAAGCATGGCATTGGCCAGGTGTGGTGGCTCATGCCTGTAAAACCAGCATTTTCGGAGGCCAAGGCAGGAGGACTGTTTGAGCTTAGGAGTCTGAGACCAGCTTTGGCCATATAGTGGGGGAAAAAGAAATGTCACAAAATCAGTTGGGCATAGTGGCACATGCCTGTAGGACTAGTTACTTGGGAGGCTGAGGAAGAAGGCACACCTGAGCCCAGGAGGTTGAGCCACGATGGGGCTACTGCACTCCAACCTAGTCTCAGGTTCAAGAAAAAAAGCAGGGCATCTGGATAAGGAATGAAAGGCAAAAGAATATGAGTGGAGGGAACTTTTCTTCAGCTAATACAAAGTAACAAGAAGACAAACCAACAGAAATGCCTACAAAGCAAGAAGGTAGGCAAAATGAGATGAATACATGTTTGATGGAAGAAATACAGTTAATAAACATGAAAAGCTGTTAACCTCACCAACAGGACTATACAAATCAAAAGATACTACTGTATCTCCATCAGACTGGCAAAACAGAAAAAAATATGAGCTATATGTCAAATGGTGGTGAGGATGAAGGGAAATAGGAATACTCACACAAGTGCTAAAGGGAATATAAACTGTAGAATCAATTTGGAGAATAATTTGGTAAAACTAAGTCAGTTTATATATAATTTATATTTACTTATGTAAATAGTTTATATATATATAATTAATCCTATAACCCAATAATTCCACTTGTAGGTATATAGCTTAGAAATTCTCACACATGCACACACAGAGACATGTACATGGATATTCACCATAGCACTGTTTGAAAAATGGGACTTGCCTGAGCCCACGGGTTTGAGACCCGCCTGGGCAACTTGGCGAGACCTCATCTCTACAATAAATCAAAAAAAATTAGCCGGGTGTGGTAGCGCGTGCCTGTAGTTCCAGCTACTTGGAAGGCTGAAGCGGAAGGATCGCCAGAGCCCAGCAGGTCGAGGCTGCGGTGGCTGGGAGTGGCCACTGCACTCCAGTCTGGGCGACTGAGACTCCAACTCAAAGAAGAAAAAAAAAAGAAAAATGGGACAAATGGGATAATTATCTAAATCTCTTTTAACAGGGGAACAGATAAAGCATATTCTCAAAATGGAATACTATGTAGAAATTAAAATGACGGAAGTACACATCTATCAATTTGGAGAACTCCTGCTCAATAATAGCCTTGTATGTAAAAATGCAAGCTATAGAAAGATATGATAATAGATTAAATTTTAAATTAAAAAATTGATTTTACATGTACTTTATGGATACATATATAGTAAAATCATAAAGACATAATGAAAATGATACATACTAATAACTTTAGAATACTGGTTCCCAGATGAGTAAGGGGAATGGGTCTGGTGAGGTAAAATATTGTTTCCATCTATCTCAGAAATTTTATTTAATTATACTATTTGACTTATTGCCCTTAAAATTTAAAAAAAGATTGTATGTCTTAATTTACAATATAGAGCACATGAGGTAGAGTATTAGCATTAATGAAATGCACACAATTGCTACATGAGTGACGAAGCGAGAGAAGACAGCTAAGGGAAAGGGAATAATACATGCCAAGGCTCAGCAGTAACGATGGTGCCAGAGCTAGAAGCTAAAGAGGTAGGTCAAGGCCAGGTGATGACAGTAAGCCAAGTTAAGAAAGGTACTAACTGAGGCATGCAGGACAGAAATAGAAAGCAGCCATCATGGCCAATAGCACAAACTTTAGATGGAGCCAGAAGGTCTGGGTTTGAATACTGGTCTATGGTTTGCTAGCTGTGTGATCTTGAACAAATTATTTACTCTCTGCTTCAATTTCTTTCACCATGAGGATAATAATAGCATTTATATCATAGATAGTTGTAAGATTTATACAAATGTTAGCTATTATGATTATTCAGACCTTTTCTGCAAAGTGATACGCCAAAACAAAACAAAACAAAACAAAACAAAACAAAACAAAAGTCATATGAGAACCTCCATGAGAATCTGGGATTTGGAACCCAAGGTGAGTTAGCTAGCAGCAGGCTCTAAAACAGACCCAGATCCCACTTGGCCATTCTGAGGGCTGAAGGGACCATCATCTCTTGACAGCACCAATGTTGGGAAAATAACCTCTCAGCACTGTGATGAGGCTGAGCATGAGCAGGTAGGAAGGAGCAGGAGGTGAAGAGACAACAAGTGCAGAACTGAAGCAGTGTGGTTATTAAAAGAGATGACACAGTGTCTGCTCCAAGAGAAAGTAGAGGTGAGGTTGAGAAGTTTGTTTTTTTTTTTTAGTATAAATGGAATAAACTGGAGCATGTTTTAATGCTGACGAAGCAAAACAAGTAAAAGGAACAGCGAAGACCCAAGAGAGGGAGTAACTGATGGAAGGAGATCCCTGAGCAGCCACTGGGCACAGGTGCTAAGATTAGTTGAGGGCAGGGAGAACAAATTCCATGTGATGGTAGCACAGGAAGAAATGACAGATGGGATGGGGACAAGTTTGCTGAGATAGTGGAAAAGTAGTTCTTGTGCAATGGCTTCTATTTTCTTTGTAAAACAGGTAAATGAGCACACCAGGTGAGAGGGAGGAAAATTGGGTAGAGTGGTTTTCTAAGGAAGAGCATGGAAAAGCTCTAAAATAGCCACTATGGAAATGGGAGGTAAAACTGACCAGGAGCAGAGAATGAGGCAGTAGTGAAGGTCCAGCTGAGGTTGGACACCATGAATATACAGTGGCACCAACCTGCAAGACTGTGATTTTTCCTAGCAGCACCCAGCAGTCTACAGAGTGGAGAAGGCAGGAACATCGATCCAAGGCTGGATGTAACAGAAGGAAAAACAGAGCAAAAGCTCATGATTTTGGCAAGAAAGCTGTTGAAATGATGGCTCATGATGTATCTATGCTGGATAAGAAAGAGAAGGCAGAAAAGCGTGAAAAAAGAGGGAGAAAAGGGGTTTGGAATCAGAGCCTAATATGTAAGAATTATGACACAGAGTAGGACTAACTGTGTGGGAGCTGGAAGGATAAGAGGCTTGGGCAAAAGAACAGAAAGTGTGATTAAAAGGTTTTAGTGGCAGAGCGAATCCTGGTGATAATAAGGCCCAGGTTGAGGTCATATGAACAATTGGCTAAATTGGTGTGGACTGAAAGTCAAAGGACCTGAGGTAAGGAAAACAAGAGATTACAGTTTTAGATGAGACATCCACATTGGCCCTGAAGTCACCTAGGACAGTAATAAAACTAGGAAAGGAGAATGTGTAAGGGAGTAGTATGAGATGAAACCATGTTTTATAAATTTACATTAACTATAGTATATAAAAGTACACAGATTTGTTCATACAGGATTGGCCCGCACCATGGCCTTTTACACTGAAATATTTTAAACTAAATTTGGCAAGGATTTAATACACAGATATTGTGCCATTAAATGTCACATTAACAGTTGTGTGCTAGAACTAGAAGTGGAGTCAAGAAGGTATTCTTACGAGACTGCATGCTTGAAGGCATCATAGGCACCATATCCAGGTCTCTTGTACTTGTCATCAAAGACCCAGGCAGTCCTCTGGAATAGGCTCTCCAGTTGTTCGTCCTTGGTGTATTCTAACACCTCAGCAACATGACGAAGAATGCTGTAAACCTAGAAACAAAATAAAGAGCTCAAAAATGGAAAGATAAGAAATCTAAAATATATATAATTTTACATTTTAGTAGACTGCATTTTTTTTTTTGTCAGAGTCTCACTTTGTAACCCAGGTTAGAGTGCAGTAGCATGCTGCTCAGTCACTGCAGCCTTGACCTCCTACATTCAGGCAATCTTTCCACCTCAGTCTTCCAAGTAGCTGGAACTCTAGGTGTGGGCCACCACGCCTGGCTCATTTTTTAATTTATTGTAGAGACAAGGTCTCACCATGCTGCCCAGGCTTGTCTTGCTCAGGCAATCCTCTAGCCTCCGCCTCCCAGAGTACTGAGATTATAGGCGTGAATCACTGCGCCCAGTGTGGAAATACTCTTTTCCACAAAATAATTAATGTAAGAGGGTATAACAAGTAGAGAGAGTAATATTTTAGAGTCCAAAGACCTGGAACAAGTCTTGACAATGGAACAGTTATAATCTCTGAATCTGTTTCCTCAACTGGAAGAAGGAGATATTAGTATCTTTCTTTCTTGGGCTCTTGCACAGGTCATAAATATAAAAACACACTATAAATGGAAAACTATTATACAAATAAGTTATCATTACTTCATATGAGGACAGAAGATTGAGATTTTAACTTTAATATTTCTTTTTATATTATCATTTAACAATTATCCATCAATCTTACACACCTGCCAAACTTTTTCTAACATTCTAAAAATAACAGTTTAGAGAAGAGTTAAGGTATAAAAAAAGTTTTCCTATTAGTTACACATGAAAATTGAGTGAAGGTACTAACATTGAATAATTTCCATTTTATCATCTTATTACTCTGATAAAATCTATACTCATTCTAACAATATCCTAGGACCAAAAATACAGAATTCTCCTAGAGCAGTGTTTCTTTTTTTTGAGTTGGAGTCTCACTCTGTCGCCCAGGCTGGAATGCAGTGGCACATTCACGGCCACCACAGCCTCGATCTACTGGACTCAGGTAATCTTTCCGCCTCAGGGCTTCCAAGTAGCTGGAACAAGAGGCGAGCACCACCACACACCGCTAATGTTTTTGATTTACTGTTGAGACGAGGTCCTCGCCAAGTTACCCAGGCTGGTCTCAAACACCTGAGTTCAGGCAATTCTCTTGCCTCTACCTCCCAAAGTGCTGGGATTAAAGGCATGAACCACTGCACCTGACTATAGTGTTTCTTAAACTTGGTGAGACCTGAGAGTTTGCATTTAAAAAAAAAATCAGAGTCTCACTCTGTCGCCTAGGATGAAGTGCAGTGACACGCTCACAGCCACAATAGCCTTGTCCTGCTAGGCTCAGACGATCCTTCTGCTCAGCCTTCCAAGTAGCTGGAATTACAGGCATGAGCCACCATTCCTGGCTCATTTTTCTTTTTTTATTGTAGAGACAAGGTCTTACCAAGTTGCCTAGGCTCCTCTTGCTTCTGCCTCCCAAAGTGTTGGGATTATAGACATGAGCCACTGTGGCCAGCAAGGGTATCCAATTCTATATTAAGCAGTCAGTGATTGATGTCAATGCTATTGGTCCAGAGACTACATTCTGAGTGGTAAGGTACATTAAAAAGTGATTTCACTGAAAGTGATCTCAAATGCATAAACCATATTGTATAATTGTAAACACATGAGTAAAACAAAGGACACGATTTGAGTAATGGGCTGATGGCTTTTGGACCTTTATTTTCTCTTTTACTGGGATTAAGCAAGATTTAAAAAAATCTCTTCATTCAAACTTTTTTTTTTTTCTTCATTGTATCTTGAAGACAGAAACACAGGGCAGAAGAGAACAGATTCCAGAGAAGGGCAAAAAATCCCAGACAACAATGGAAATAGTGCCATTAAGACCTGAGGATGCAGGCAGTGAAGGATAATCTAAAAAGGACCTAAGAATAGATAAATATACACAGAAGAAATACAAAGAAATGAAACGACCTTCCTTGCTATACTAATGCTTACTGTGGAAGGTAAGTAGGAAAATAACAGCAAAAAAGTAAGAAAAGTAAAACAAAATAATCCTAACACATTTGGGAGTGGGGGGAGGGTACTAGTAACAGGCTCCCATCGTGCTTTCCAGGATTCAGACATTTTACAAACTCTTGCTCATTCTCAACATATGACAGCTGGTTGGCCCTGTTACCCTTATCCCAGAACTGGATTCAAAGAACTATGCATTATGAGACATCCCAATTAGAAATAAGCTGAAGTCATCCACAGTTACTTTAACCTAAGAATGGCTTCAAAACACTAATTTCTAATACTGTTTAGAGAATATAAGATCATAAGCAATACTTTAAGGCAGAAGAACGAGATGAAAAACACTGTAGTTGCACTCTTTTGAAATTAAGATTTCAAATTATTTTTCTATGTAACACATAATTGGGAATAGAAATACAGAGTTACAAAACATGTGGGTTTTGTTTTTCATTTTTCTGCCAGGAAGAACACATACTGATTATTTGTTAAACACAGAATGGACTAATTTGACTTAAAGATCAACTTACAGTTTTGGATTTTGTGAATTTGTCTTCACATTTGATTGCTTCCTCTGGAGAAACTCTTCTTTTTGATAAATCAATATATCCTTTGTAAGAAAATTTTGAAAAAAATATTATCTCTGCCCAATTGTCACTGTACCGCAGTTAACAAATTTTCATAACCAAATTAAGTATTTGATTGGCATACATATAATTATTTTCTACTAAAATATCAATAAAATGTGGCAAAGTACAGGCTGAATATCGTCTAAAATGTTTGGGACCAAGTGTTTCAGGTTTCAGATTTTGGAATATTTACATAGTATTTACCAGTGGAGAATCCCTAATCTGAAAATTTGAAATGCTTCCAGTGAGCATTTCATTTGAGAGTTATGTTGGTGCTAAAAATTTCAGATTTTGGAGCATTTTGGATTTTGGGATTAGGAATACTCAACCTGTATGAGACAAGAGACTTTATTTGTTTTCAGAAATAAATTACTATCAGATAACTGTACATTCTCTACTACCTTAGTGGAAGAACTAATAATTTTCAGTTATGCAAAAGAAAGCTAGTCAAATGCTTGTTTTCCATACTTCTTCCCTCCCTATGTGTCTACAAAATAGAAATTCACTCCAATCTTGATTTAGTTTAAGAGGCTATCCTCAACAGACAACACATACACACACAAATGGAACAAACTAAAACTACTTGTATAGAATGATGCCCACATCCAAGTAACTATGCTAGATTGTTTTACTTAGGCATCTCATTGAAGTCTCACAACAATCCTTCATGGCAGATTATCATCCTCTTTCCCACAGACCTCCTCCCTCTTTTTTTAAATCTGAAGAAACTAAAAACCCAAGAAAGGTTAAGTAACTTGTCAAGGTCAAATAGCTAGAAAATGATTGAACCCCACAAACCTGTGCCTGGTCAGAACTTCTAGTACAATGTTGAATAACAGTGGTGAGTGTAAATGGCCTTCTCTTATTCCCAATATTGGAGGAAAGTATGTTTGTAGCTTTTTCCTAGATACTTTTAATCTGATTAAGGAATTCCCTTCTAGTTCTAGGTTGCTGACTTTTTATTATAAATGAGTGTTGAATTTTGTCAAATGTTTTACATCGATTACAATTTCCTTCTATATTCTATTGATATACTGATTTTATTTCAGATTCTAAACATTCTTTTTCATTAAAAAAGGTATGACTTGCACACAGTAAAATTCACTACTTTTAGTGTATAGTTTTATGAGGTTTTTCTTTAAGATTGGAAAATACAGTTTATTTAGACAGTAAATTGGAGAGAGAGAAAGAAGAGAGACTGATTAATTCACCTCCCCAAGGCAGGTGAGGAGGCCAAGGCTAGGAAACATGGCAGCCATAGCTGAAAGAGTCATATGGACATATAAGAGCTTAACAAAGCAATGACAATAAAGTCAATCAGAGAGAGAGAGAGAGCAATTGATTCACCTCCCCAAGGTGGGAGAGAGGGCCAAAGCTAAGAAAACATGGCAGCCACAGCTCAAAGAATATATTATCTGACTAGTGCTTAACAAAACAATGGCCAGTTCTATAAGTTTTAACAACATAATACAGTCAAGTTACTACCACCAAGATATACCACCACCTTCAAGCCACTATAAACTGGGTACAAGTTTCTTAGTGTACATGAATTTTCATCTCACTTGGGCAAATATCTAGAAATAGGACTGCTGGGTTGTATAGTATGCTTAATTTTTAACTGCTAAACTGTTTCCCAAAGCGGATGTGCCATTTTGCATTCTCATGAGCAATGTGGAACAGCTCTAACTGTTTCACGTCTCTCAATTCATTTTTTGAAAGTTAAGCTGTTGGTTGTGAAGTGGCATCTCATTGGGATTAGGAATACTCAACCTAAAAAGATTTAACTTACTTTTTCCTAATGATTAATGATGTTCAACGATCTTTTCATGTGCATATTTGCCATCCATTTATCTTCTTTATTAAAGTGTCTATTAAAACTTCAGCTCCTGTTTAATACGGTGTTTTAGATTTTTTTAAGTTGTCAAAGTTGTAAAGATATTCTGATATGCTATTTTATTCTCTTAACAATGTCTTTCAAATAGTCTAAGGTTCTTAATTTTGATAAAGTCCAACTGACAGTTTTTCTTTTCATGGATTATATGCTCTTGGTGCTGTATCTAAGAAATCTTTGCCTAACACAAAGTCAAAAAGATTTACTTTATTTTCTTCTAGAGGTTTTACAATTTTAGATTTTACATTTAGGTCTATCATTCATTTCATGTTAATTCTTGTATGAAATGAAATGTATGACTTAAGGTGCTTTTTTTTTTTTTTTTTTGAGTTGGATCTCACTTTTAATGTATATGGATATCCAGCTGTCCTGGCATCATTTGTTACAAGTACAATTCTTTCTCCATTCTGTTGCCTTTGTATCTTTTAATTAATTGACTATTTAAGAGAGAGCATACACGAAGTTTTGACTGTTAAACCAAACTGGCATTCTATACACTCCACTTGGTTGTACTTTATTGACCTTTCTATACATTGCTGGATTTGATAAGCATATATTTTTATTATCAATTTTTGCATCTATGCTCATCACAGATTTGGTCACCAATTTGCCTTTTCAAAAAGTCTTTGTCAGGTTTTCTTATCAGAGTTATGATGCCTCATAAATTAGTCATACATTGCATAACAATGTTTTGGTCAACGATGGACCAGATGTACAACACTGGTCCCATAAAGATTATAATACCATACCTTGTTTATGTTTAGATATGCTTGGACACACAAATGTCATTGTGTTACAACTAATCAAGTAACATCCTGTAAAAGTTAGTAGCCTAAGCCGGGCTCGGTGGCTCAGCCTGTAATCCCGCACCTTTGGGAGGCTGAGGTGAGTGGATTGCCTGAGCCCGCAGGTTCGAGACCCGCCTAGGCAGCGAGACCTCATCTCTACAATAAATCAAAAAATCAGCCGGGCGTGGTAGCGCATGCCTGTAATTCCGGCTACTTGGAAGGCCGAGGCGAAAGGATCGCCGGAGCCCAGCAGGTCGAGGCTGCGGTGGCTGGGAATGGCCACTGCACTCCAGTCTAGGCGACAGGGTGAGACTCCAACTCAAAAAAAAAAAAAAAAAGTTAGTAGCCTAGTAATCACAGGCTATACCATATAGCCTACAAGTGTAGTAGGCTATACTATCAAGGCTTCTCTAAATATACTCTATGATGTTTGCACCACAATGATACATTTCTCAGAACATATCCCTGTCATTAAGCACTACATGACACTGTATTTGGGAGGTGTTTCCACCTCAACTTTCTGAAATTTTTTATGACTCATTATTTCTGCCTTAAATGTTTGATATAATTCATCAATGAAACCATCTGGGCCTAGAGTTTTCTTGATGGAAAGGTTTTTGGCTATAAGGTCAACTTCTCTAAGATACAGGACATTCAAATTTCCCATTTCATCTTGCGTTAATTTTGGTAAGTTAATATTTTCAAGGAATTTGCTTATTTCACCTAATTTGTTTGGATGCTTGACATGAGGCTGGTAATATTCCCTTTTCAGCCTTTGAATGTCTGTAGTATTTGCAGCGATAGTTCCTTTTTTATACCAGAGATTGATAATTTGTGTTCTCTCTTCATCAATCTAGCTAAAGGTCTATTAATTTTATTCTTTAAAAAAAACCTCAATGTTTAACTTTGTTACTGTTCTTTCCTTGTTTTTGATTTTTCTACTTTACTGATTTATTCTCTTATCTTTATTTTTTTTCCTACTTACTTTGGGTTTACCTTACTCTTCTTAAAATTAATCTTAAAATAAAAGCCTAGATACATGTTTTAGAACTTCAGTCTTTTCTAAAATAAGTGATTAAAGCTATAAATTTCTCCCAAGGCCTTCTTTAATACATGGGTTATTTGGAAGAACTTGTTTAACTATGTAAATATTTGAGATTTTTTTTCTCCCAAGGTATAATGATACCAATCTCAACTTACTTCAAATGTGATCAGAGAACATACACTGTATTCCAATGCTTTTAAATTATTCAGTTATATTATGGCATAATTTATTGTCTGTCTTGGTGATTATGTATACTTGAAAATAAAGCATCTTCTGCCTTTTCTGGGTATTGTGTTCTAAGTATCACTCAGGTCAAGGTCAAGGTCTTTTTTTAAATGTAGAGATAAGGTCCTGCTCTGTCACCTAGGTTGGAGTGCGGTGGTGCGATTCTGGCTCAACCTCCTGGACTTAAGTTATCCTCCTGCCCTAGCCTCTCGAGTAGCTGAGACCACAGGTGTGTGCCACTACACTTGGCTATTTTCAAAAAATTTTTTTGTAGAGTCTGTCTTGCTATGTTGCCCAGGCTGGTCTCTAACTCCTGGCCTCAAGCAATTGTCCCACTGCAGGCTCCTGAGCAGCTGAGATTATAGGCACAAACCATGATGTCCAGCTTATCTTTGTATTTTTAAATAGTTATTCTAGGAATTACAATATACATCCTTACGTTTTTAGTTAGTATTGTTCTACTGCATATAAATGTAAGAATCATATAGATATATTTACCCCACACTTCCTAGCCTTTGTGATTCCACTGTCAAACGTTTTGAGTGCTTTAAACAGTGTTCTGCTCTCTTAGATTCTTTACTTTTCCATTTGGCAATTGGCCATCACAGAGTCAATTGTATTAGCTATATTTTATTTTATTGTCATTAACTAAAATTTTTCTTATTTTTTGTATTCTTGAGGCTATGACATTTCTGGCCATGCTAACGAGAAGACTGACCTTCCTGGAGAAGGGATTAGCTTAGGAGCATGCCTTTCATATGCAAACTAGCCCACAAACTCAAATCACTATCCACACCAAATCACTATTTCCCCTACTATAAATCAACCCCAGGGTAGGTATCAAATAACTAGGGAGTACCGTTATGTACCAAGGCCAGCCAAAGTCATTCAAACTAGCCAATCCTAAATTGTTCACACTGCTCTGCATTGTTTTTCAGGCAGAAACTCCAATAAGAGCTCTGGCCTAGTCTTTTCCTTAGTTCCTTGTGACTCCTGGCTAAAACTGATGCTTCTTCATGTGGGCCTGTATGGTATGTCATGCCTCCTTCTCTCAGGAAAACATATGTAGTAAGTTTCTCTCAATGGCATTGGCCTTTCCATGCTATCAGTTACCTCCAGAGATTATAATCCAGAGATTACAGTACAGTAGGGTACAAATGAGACTAACAGTTAAACATATTTTAAAGAAACTAAGAGGGGAAAAATAGCTTTTTCTACATTTATCTACACATTTTCCATTTCAGGTTATTCCATCTCTTCAGCCTAAAGGTCCTCCTTCACTGTTTCTTATAATGCAGGTCTATTTGGCAACAAATTCTTTTAGTTTGTATTTGCCTGAAAATGTCTTCATAGTAATCTTCACTGTTGAATATTACTTTTAGATACACAATTCTGGTTTGACAGTTTTTTTCTTTCTGTGCTTAAGATGTCATTCAATGCTCTGGTCTCCATTATTTCCAGTAAGAACATCATAATAATTTGTATCACTGCTTCCATGTAGTTAATATGTTGTTTTCCTCTGGCTTTCAAAATTTTCTCTCTCATCTTTTTTTCTTCAGTAGTTTGATGTGCCTAGATATGATCTTAATGGCAATTATCCTGCTTAAGAGTTGTGAAGTTTCTTCAATTTGTAAATTTGTTTCTCTCAACAAGTAAGAAACTTTTAGCCATTATTTCTTCAAATAATTTTCTACTTTCTCTCCTCCTTTTTGAACAGAACTTTAGACCCTAGATAGGTTGCTGAGACTCTATCCATATTTTTTTTAGTATTTTCTGTTCTTCACATTAATTTCAATGAGCTATCTTCAAGGTTCACTGAGCCCTCTCTCATTATCAATCTTTTATTAGACCATCCAGTTAAATTTTCAAATATAACACTTTTCACTTCTAGAATTTACATTTAGTCATGCACTACATAATGATTTTTAGTCAATAACAAACTGCATGTACGATGGCAGTCCTATAAAATTACAGTGGAGCTGAAAAATTCCTACTGTCTAGTAACATCACAGTTTATTTTTTATAAATTTAGTGTCACCTAATGTAAAGTGTTTCACTGACTCATCCATAGCAATTTCCAGTCCTTTAGGCTCCATTCACAGTTAGTGTCCTATATAGTTGTACCGTTTTTTTGTTTTTTTTTTGAGTTGGAGTCTCACTCGGTCGCCCAGACTAGAGTGCAGTGGCCGCTCCCGGCCACCGCAGCCTCGACCTGCTGGGCTCCGGCGATCCTTCTGCCTCAGTCTTCTGAGTAGCCGGAATTACAGGCATGCACTACCATGCCTGGCTGATTTTTTGATTTATTGTAGAGATGAGGTCTCACTGCCCAGGTGGGTCTCGAACCCGCGGGCTCAGGCAATCCACTCACCTCAGCTTCCCAAAGGCGCAGGATTACAGGCTGAGCTACCGAGCCCGGCATTTGTACCGTTTTTATCTTTTATTTATTTTTAATACATTTTTTGTAGAGACAGGGTCTTGCCAGGTTGTCCAAACTAGTTTCAATTTCCTGGCCTTAAACAACCCTCCTGCTTGGCCTCCCCAAGTGCTGGGATTATAGGTATGAGCCACTGTGCCTAGTCACATTCTTTGTTTTATACTGTATTTTTACTGTACCCTTTCTATGTTTAGATACACAAATAGAAACTGTGTCAACTGCCTATAGTATTCACTACAGTAACATGTTGTACAGGTTTGCTGCCTCAGATTAATAGGTGTATCATATAGCTTAGGTGTATAATAGGCTGTACCATCTAGATTTGTGTAACTACACTCTCTGACATTCACATGACAAAATCGCCTTAAGATGCATTTCTTAGAACATATCCCTTCATTAAGTGACACTTGACTCTAGTTCTTTGAGAGTTTCTAATTTCTCTGAGATTTCATTTGTTCATTCCTTACAAGCATGTTTTCCTAATGTGCTTGAGTAGTTATTTCTGCTTTAAAATCCTTGTCTGCTAACTCTAACATTTGGATCATCTCTCAGTCATTCACCATTGGCTGCCTTCTCTTCGGTATGGGACATATTTTCTTGTTTCTTTGTATGTTTAGTAATTTTATATTGTATCCTGGACTCTGTAAATGAAGAGTGGCAGAGACTCTAGATTCCCATATGTTCAACTTAACAAAGTGATTTTTTTTTTTTTTTTTGCTTTGTTTTAGTATGCAGTTAGCTTGTCTGAACTTAAAAACTATAAGCTCTGTCTCTCCAGATAGGAAACAACTGAAATCTGTATAGAGTTTTAGCCTTTTGGGCTTCTTGGAGTTCACCTAGTTATCAGTAGTTTCAGAGTCAGCTGGAGATTTGGACAGAATTTATATCTAGACTTAGGGGCTCTTCTTTTGTGTCTCTTTCCTTTTTTTAAGTCCCATCTCTACCACCATCACTTTCTATCTACTGTGGTTGTTTAAAATTCTAGTCTTTAGTTCTTAAGTCAGTAGGATTGAAGGTTTTCCACTAGAACCTTAGCTGCCTGAAGCTGTCTTCAGCATGCACTTAAGCAAAAAAAAAAAAAAAAAAAAAAGGTATAAAACAGAAAACATACCCAGTATAGTTCCTTTCTTTTAAGTGACAGCTAACATTCAGCTTTTGGCCTGCTTTTGGTTGTTCCTCCTTGTCTTTAAGTTGTTTTTCTTTTTTAAACATTTGTACAAATTTTATAGCTGTTAGGAAGTTTGTCCAGCAGAACCTAATCCTCTAGTCAAAAATGGATGACCTCTATAGGCTCTTTTGCACTTTTCATGTTTTCTTATTCTACCCTGGGGATCGCCCTATACTAGAGGGAGGCTGAGGTGAGTGAATTGCCTGAGCCCTCGGGTTCAAGACCCGCCTGGGCAACTTGGTGAGACCTCATCTCTACAACAAATCAAAAAATTAGCCAGGTGGGATTGCCTGTAGTTCCAGCTACTGGGAAGGCTGAGGCAGAAGGATCGCCGGAGCAGGTCGAGGCTGCAGTGGCCGGGAGCAGCCATTGCACTCTAGTCTGGGTGACAGAGTGAGACTCCCACTCAAAAAAAAGAGGAAATTCAGCCCTTATTCTGTATAAAACTGCATTGTATGGATTTGTTATGATTTAATAGGTTCCCGTTTTGATCACTTCCTGGTTTTAATTAACAGTGTATAAATGCTGCTACAAAAACATTCCCACATGTATCTATTAGTTATGCAGGCATACTTTTCATTTTGTTTTTCTGATTACAACTAAAAACTTTTGACTCCTTCTTGTGTGTGAGTGTGTGTGTGTGTGTGTGTATTTTTAATCTTAGATTCAGGGGCACACACATATATTTGTTATATCGACATATTGTGTAGTGGTCGGGATAGGGTTTCAGGTGGCTCATTCCCTAGATACTGAACAGTGTGCCCTGAAGGCAGTTTCTGAACCCTAGTCTCCTCTCCCTCTCCCCATTTTTAGTGTCCCCAGTATCTATTATTTCCATCTTTGGACCATTTAGCTCCCACATATGAGTGAGTACTTGCAGTGTTTGGTTTTCTGCTTCTGAGTCAGTTTTCTTAGGATGATGATCTACAGCTTCATGTTGCTACAAAGGACATGATTTTATTCTTTTTTATAGCTGTGTAGTATTCCATGGTGTATATATGCCACATTTTCATTATCTACTGACCAGTTAATAGACATTTAGGTTGATTTGTGCTGCGATGAATATGTGGGTGAAGGTGTCTTTGTTGTAATATGACCTCTCTTAGGGTAAATACCTAGTAATGGGATTGCTGGATCAAATGATAGATCTACTTTTTTCTTTGAGCAATGTCCATACCACTTTCCATAGAGGTTTTACCAATTTACATCTCCACCAACAGTATACAAGTGTCCCTTTTCTCCACACCCACGCCAGCATCTATTGTTTTCTGATTTTTTAATAATGGCCATTCTGACCAGTGTGAGGTGGTATCTCATTGTGTTTTTAATTTGCATTTCCCTGATGCTGAGGAATGTTGAGCATTTTTTCATGTTCATTAGCCATTTGTGTGTGTTTTTTTTTGAGTCAGAGTCTCACTCTGTTGCCCAGGTTGGAGTGCAGTGGCATGCTCATGGCTACCACAGTCTCAACCTGCTGAGTTCAGGCAATCCTTCCACCTCAGCCTTCCAACTAGCTGGAACTACAGGCATGCACTACCACGCCCAGCTAATTTTTTTGATTTATTGTAGAGATGAGGTCTTGCCATGTTGCCCTGGTTTGTCTTGAGCCCATGGGTTCAGGCAGTCCTCTCACCTCAGTCTCCCAAAGTGCTGGTATTACAAGCGTGAGCCACCGCAGCTGGTCATTGTTGGCATTTGTATATCTTCTTTTGAGAGATGTCTGTTCATGTCATTTGTTCTCTTTTTAGGGTTATTTGCTTTTTTCTTTCTGATTTGTTTGAGTTCTTTGTAGATTTTGGATATTAGTCTTTTGTCAGATGCATAGTTTGAGAATATATTTTCCCATTCTGTAGACTGCCTATTTCTCTATTGATTATATCTTTTGCTGTGCAGAGTTTTTTAGTTTAATTAAGTACATTTATTTTTGTTTTAGTTGAATTTGCCTTTGGGGTTTTAGTCATAAATTCTTTGCCTAGGCAATGTCCATGAGAGTTTTTCCTAGGTTTTCTTTTATGATTTTTATGGTTTCAGGTCTGACATTTAAATCTTTAATCCATCTTGAGTTAATTTTTGTATATGGGGAGAGATGGGGATCAAGTTTCATTTTTCTGCAGGTAGCGATCCAATGTTCCCAGCACTTGTGTATGTGTGTGTATTCTTTTCTTTTGTATATATTTTATATAACAGAAAAGTAAAGGATAAGACACTATTCTAGGTACTACTAGGGTAGTGATGTGAAGACTTATACAAGCTAAAGGAATAGTCTCAATCTTAAAGTAATTTAATAATTTTGGGAAGGCTGTGAGTCATATTAAAACATTTAGAACAATCAATGTGCTGAATGATAACAAAAGACATCCTCAAAGTGTATCATCTAAGACTATAATCAGAAAAAAATCTAAAATGCCAGTATATATAAAATTAACCACAGAAGTGAGAAAATATCAGTAAACTACATGGTTGAGGAAATTCAGGTAATTGACTGAGTCTAATCAAGTGACTGATACGCAGTTTTTCAAGCATGATGGTAAATAATGACCTAAAACTAACACCTAATAAATTATAGTAAGACAGCTGAAACCAAAACCGACTTAATGGAACTGCACACTGTGTTTAAAAGAAAAAGTATTCACCTGGGGCCTAGAAAAAGGCAACCAATAAGTAAAAACTGAATATCCATCTAACAATATGTGAAAGGTACGAAGGATCTGAGGGACACAAACATTCTCATTACTAGAGAAATATAAAATACTGGATTTCAGGTGTTTACATGCACACATAGTATACTGCTTTCTCAAAGCTCATATAAAAGATTCCTAAAACTTATCTGCCTCACTTCCATGCTCACTCAATAAACTCATTACTGATTTAGCTTTAACTCAACAAAAGCCTTCCAATACATTCAGGCCTAACAAAGTAGATGACGCACTAGTACTCTGCTTTACTTATATATTTTGAGCTTGCTTACCATGAGTCAATTACCAAGATCCTGATAAACACTGGAAATAAAATTCAGGTTATTTAACCCAAAAAAACCCTGCGATGTACTTATTAACTACTAACTTAAGAGATCCTGCTTTGTGATGACTATCTAGCATTGTCATCTTTTCTTTCTTTTTTTTTAGATTAGAAAATATAGTTTATTTTAAAAGCATATAAGACAGAAAAAGAGGTAGGGAGGGGGCCGAGGAGCACATAGCCTCACTATAGCTAGCAAGGCCTGGCATGCTTTTCTAACAACTTTGGGTATTAAGAGTATAAAAAAGTATTAAAAGAGTTTACAAAAAATATATTTTTAAATAAACGATTTAAAATGTGAAATTTATTTTAGATATTTTTCTCACTTACCTTTTTCTTTGTCCACCCTAATGACAACCACACATTCATTCCTGCCAATTCGGATGAGTTTGTTTATAGAACGAATACGCCTTCTAGACAATTCACTAAGAAGAATCATGCCTTCAATGTTGTTGTATTCCAGTAAGCTGACATAAGCCCCCATTTCAGCAATGGATCTTACATTCACCATCACTACATCTTCTACCTCAGGAAATTTGTGTTGATAGAATCTACAACTTAGACCCGGCATTCTGCAATTTAAACAAAAGAATCAAATAAGCATTCGGTTAAGATCAAAATAAACATCAATTGTCCACATCTTGGCAATAAACATAGTTACTGGCCTTCTCATCTCTTTAAACTTCTTAAATAGTACCAGAAAACAGACAGAGGCTCAGAAACCAAGCTTTAACTTTTATTTTGCTTCACATTTTTGTAAGGCTTGAGTGATTCTCTGCCACCACTTTTAGAGAAATCATAAATAATAATGACTATCTATAAAGTACTCTGAGGCATAAGGATTAAAGGAATAACTCAAGAGTAAAATACTACTTTAATACTGCCAATTTAAGGATTATCAAATGATGGGAAGCATCACTGCTATTATATCCTATCAGCAAAACTAAAGCTACTCTTTCTCCAAATCAGCTAAGACTATACATGCTATCACCTACTATATAAACAGAAAACTTTTTTAGCTACCCAAACCCTAACCAATATACCAAATCACAAATCTTATCATTTATTATAGCCAAAATTACAGTATATGTCAAGACAAAAACTAAGCTAAATGCCTCCTCCTCTCTTAATTTTTTTTCTTTTAAGAGAAACTTAAATATTCCTTTTGTTGTTTAATCAGTATACCTCATCTTGAGAATAGCTTTATAAGTCTCCATTACTACAAAGTTCAAGTTTCTTTTAACCTCCAATCACTAATGATATTTAAAATTATTCCCCTTGATCCACCCAACCTACTTTCAACACCACTCCTTTTTATGACCCATAAACCTGAAATCATAATATGGGGGAGAACTATACTTTAAAAAGGAAGTTCCCAATCATGGCTGATGATTTTCATATAACTTTAATCTATTAACTGTTGTCAGAGCTCAAAAGATGGGCAGTAACAGAACATAAAGGCCTAAGAAAAATTTGTGAAAATTCATTTTAATAACTTATTAACTGGCACCTCTATGCATCTTCCTAGTGGCTTTCTACAGACTCACATATCTTTCCACTATCTATAGGATCCTTTATGATCTGGCCACCCTCCACCTCCTTGCAGTACCCCTTTCTCCTCAGTTCTTCCCATTTTACAGATAGAGAAACTGAAACATAGGTTAGATTACTTGTTCTTTCACATACTGCTGTCAAACAGTAAGAGTCAGGATTTGAACCTGTGAAGTTTGGATTCAGAGTCTGTGCTTTTACTGATCAGACTATATTTTCTCTCAATGATATTCATAAATGTATCACAATTAGAAACACCTTACTTAACAAAAAGCAACACTGACATACATATTTAGTGCTGGAGCATATACCACCAATTAGTGCAAACTATTAGTACTTATCTGTCCCATTTAACAACAAAAATCAGCATATTAATGACAGTGGCAGAGACGCATTTTCTTGTAGTCTGACAAAACAGAGATTTAGCAGATAGAGAAGTAGACATTCAATGGCCAGAATTATCCATCAAGAAACAGCTGAGCTGGTAGTTTTGTTTTTAAACAGGGCTTTGGGGATAGGGGGGAGGAGCAGTGGGGAGCAGCAGGGGAACTTTTGTTGAAGATCAGCATGTGAAGTTCCAAATCTGAAAGCTAAAAAAAGTTTCAAGCTAGGTATCAAAATAAATGATGTCATGGAAAGGTGTGGAACAGCAAGGCTTAATTCGATAGTTAGAGAACACAGGCAATGGTACAAAAGAGTTCTAAAGGGATATAAATATGAATACTACTTCTTTAGGAGGCACAAGTCTCTTTGCAATATAAACGGTAGTAAAGAAATACTGTAGATGGTATGTTATTCACAGTAAAGACAGCAAGTAGTACAAAAAGAATCCATATCACAAAGAACCTGCATATTGGTTGATAGATTCTGAACATATTGCCTTATGAAATGCTAATAACTTAAAAAAAAAGTTGTCTTTTTTTTTTACTTTTTAAAAAATCATCCAGGAATACAGAAGCCACACTAGGTACTTACTCAGTTCTATCATTTTCAAGGCATTCTGGCTTATTTTAGTAGCCCTCAACAAGTGTCAAGTCAGGCAAGCAAACAGCGAATTTTGGGACCAGCCCTAGATCAGAGTTCTAGTCCTGGTTCTACTTACTTGCTTGGGAAAGGTAATCCCCCTCCCCCCTTTTTTTTTTGAGTTGGAGTCTCACTCTGTCGCCCAGACTGGAGTACAGTGGCCACTCCCGGCCACTGCAGCCTCGACCTGCTGGGCTCCGGCGATCCTTCCGCCTCAGCCTTCCGAGGAGCCGGAATTACAGGCGCGTGCTACCACGCCCGGCTAATTTTATTTTACTGTAGAGATGAGGTCTTGCTGCCCAGGTGGGTCTCGAACCCGTGGGCACAGGCAATCCATTCACCTCAGCCTCCCAAAGGTGCGGGATTACAGGCTGAGCCACCGAGCCTGGCGGTAATCCCTTTTGAACTGGTTTCTCATCGGTGTCATGTACCTCACAGGCTTGTTAGGAGTATCAAATGAAATATATATAAAAACATTTTGAAAAATGTAAAGTCTTATATAAACATAAAATATTAAAAGACAAAGGAGGTATTTTTCTATTTTATAATTTAATTGTTAAACAATTTTTGTGGCAGTATCTACTACATACTAAGCACTACTGATATAAGAAACACTCTTACCTAAGGAAT
The DNA here is from genome assembly GCF_000164805.1 of Carlito syrichta. Lineage (NCBI taxonomy): Eukaryota > Metazoa > Chordata > Mammalia > Primates > Tarsiidae > Carlito > Carlito syrichta. The sequence continues at coordinate 115,212 of NW_007057694.1, read as the reverse complement.
GATGTACAGAGTGGGAAACAAACCAGTAAGCAAATTACAATACTAGGTATTATGAAAGAAGCACAGTCAAGAAATCAATTAACAGGAATCCAAGAAACAGGAATATTACATTACTCCCTCAAGGACAAATACTTAATAAGTACTAGAGCAGGAGCTAAACCCAAATCTTCTGACATTAAATCAGGGAGTCTTTTAAGTCAGAGTCTTGATATTACAACTCACTACAATACAGTATGTGTTCTGATGAAAAAAATACCATCAACTTTCAAAATGTATTAACCAAACTCCAGGCTAATTTCAAATACCCTGCAGGTATTGGACAATAATAGGAAGGACTTCTTAAAACAGCGTCTGGTCAAACTACACAAGTGCTTTTCCAAAGTGCATTATGTGATGGGGACAACTTGTGATCATTTAGCTTCTATTTAAACACTAGGAATGATCTCTGAATGCTAATTCTTGGTATAGAAGTGCTACATAACTAACAATTTTATTTCATTATAGTTGAAATAAATATCACCAAACCTCTACAAACATTACTGTGCATCAGATAACCACATCCTTTGAGAATCATTAACTGTCATCTGGCATCATTTGAACTGAGAATAGACAGCAAAGTTCTATATAAGTAATTCCCAAAGTGTTGACACAGAGTTAGAAGTTTTTCCTTCAACAACAACTCAATTGGAAGAAAATCAAGACTTCTCTGCTACACGTTTTCTCTAAGAAACCATGCTTGTTTAATGAAAATTAAGCTGCCTAAGTTTGGGGGATAAAGGGACCTCAGAATGAATGCATTTAAACCTAAAATAGTCTCTTATCTTAAACTTTTAATTACGCTTGACAGTAAGACCACAGTTCTACTGTCATTGTCGCCAAAACACAAGCCGATACTAACAGTAATAAACGCAACAGTATGATTTAGTTTCAATTCAAGGGTGACTCATTCTACAGAAATGCACAACTAGAGCGATCAGGTAATCTGAGGTTCAACTCTCAGATGACTGAATTATTCTCGGACCCAGCTCTTTTCAACACGGTGGCCCACCCCACAGGTTTCTTTAAGAGTCAGGTTTGGTCTCCCCTGAGAAGCAGGGGACAGTTTTGGTAGTACTGTTGGGGCGAAAGAAAAAAAAAATTAGGTGACATCCTCAGGCCTGCAAAAACCAAAGTGGCCCGCGTGCTGGGCCGGGGGTGAGGGCTGGGTGCTCCGGTGCTCCCCCCGAGGCCGCCCCACCATCAGACACGCTCATTTGAAGAACACCGAAGAGACTATACAATCCACCCGGCCCACGTTCCTTCACGAGATTCCGCTGCTCGGACGACGATGCCTCTGGAACACAGGATGACCGACCCGGAGCGGGCGAGGAGGCCCACGACAGCGCGGGTGGCGACGGCGGTGTCCAGCCACTTCCCGCGCAGGGACAGGAAAGGAAGGAGGTGTTAGCCCGGGGCCTACCCTCCCTCCAACACCCGTGTCACTGGACACAAACCAAAGGGAGTTCTTTGGGAAACCGAGCTGTGGGATTAGTCACCTGAGGTATGTGTGTGAATCCCGCCCTGGGGTCCTACGCCGCGCTCTGGAAGCCGAGAGATCAAGACTGGATACACCCGCAACAGCCGCGGATCCTCCTCAGCGTGCGCTTCGCTCAGCCACACCGCGCATGCGCAACCACCTCGCATCGCGCAGGCGCAGACAGAATAGAGATCCTTCGTCATCATTAACCATAGAGTCTGGGTCCTCCGAGAACTAGAAAGAATGTAGATCATAGGAAGACCCGAAAAGTACGGTTTGTCGCTATCTTTAGCTTATCTTTAGTTGGCTAACTAATTTTCAAGGCGCCAAGAAGAGATAGGACTCTGATTTGTTGTCCCTGAAGAATGAATCCGCACTCAAAGTTTTTGTCAACCAGGAGATGGCGCTGCGACCAACGATGACAAGCGGAGGAGGGGAAGGAGCGTACCCTTCTCTCCTATTTGGCCAGGCGCGTGCAGCGCTTTACGCAGCCGCTGGGGAACTGTGGGGGGAGGGGTTGGGAGGCAAACCAGAACTGAGGGGCGGTTCCGCGATGCGTGCGCCTGGACATCCGGGCATCGCCTCCGTTCAGTCCACCCCCTCCCCTCCCATGACAACAGGAAGAGGAAGTAAAAATGTGGGTATCCTTGCTGCCTCTTAGCAACTAGAGGGGTCAAGTGACTCCAGCCAGCTGACTCCCACAGAGGAAGTCGCTGTGGCGGCCCGTGGTGGAACTATTGCAACCAAGATTGCCGGGTCGGGGAGCCGAACCCCACAGTCATCGTCAGAATGTCGGGCAAAGACCGAATTGAGATCTTCCCCTCGCGAATGTAAGTAAAAGAACCGTACTAGCGGCGCTCACAGGTCCGGGAGCGCCTGCCCGGAGCGCGCTCCTTCTGTACCCTGGGCCACCTGCGAGGTTCCTTGTTCCCTGGGCCGTTTCCCCAGGCTCTTTTCGTGAGTCCGAGGGGAGGCTCTGTGATGGCCCATCACACAATCCTCCTGAATGAAGTAGGCTGGACAGAGCGATCCCAGCCCACAGGAAAAGGCGTCCGGCCTACTCCCATTAATAGTGGCATTCATTCCACATACCCTTGTTGAGCTGGGCACTGGATTGATACAGCTGAACCTTCGCCACCTCTGCCCTCACAGAGCTCCCAGTTTAGCAGAGGGACGGAAAAGCCAACGAGGCTTCATAAATGCTCTGAGAAGGGACGTTTACTGCGATGGGAGGCATATACTCGTAGGAGGAGTCCCTAAGACAACGTGGGGATTGAATCGAATCGCCCTAGCATGGACGTCGGATTCAATCTTGCATCCCTTACTCATTTTCCAAGATCCTGCCAACGTGCCCTGTGTTTCTGAGGCACTCGCTTTGCTCTCACCACCGCACCTTGTTCAGACCTCCATTAATATACTGCCCCCTCCCCCCCAGTGAGAAAGCAGAAAACCAGTTTTGACTCTGACGTTTAGGTCTTTTCATTGTGGTCCTATCTCTGTGGGAGTGTTCTGTTGTTTTTCCTCATCCTGTCCTTTTTCTCAGAGAATCTGAGGATGCTTAAAATAAAGCAATTCACGTCCGAAACCCAGATTTCTGTCTCTGCTAGGGCGACTACAGCGCTTAACAAAGTTTTTTAATTTGTGTTTTACCTTCATCTACTGACTTTCTAAAAACTGTACTAAGTAGGAAGATAAGGATCAGGACTACTCTGGGGTGGTGAGAACTGCAGAATTCCCAGCACATTCAGTCAAAACCTCGGCACTGAGAGACATCCAAGCTCCAGCATGGATTCTAGCAGCATGAGGCAGTGTCCCTGGGAAGACCCCAGTCTCCCATTAAACTGCCTGACTGATAAAACTTAAAGCTGCCAAGAGGATTCACTATTTGTTCTAGCCAACACTTGATTGATAGACCTAGACCTTTTTTGGGGGGCGTTTACTAAGCAAGCTTACAATTGTGAATATGTATTTCTTCCTACTCAGAAGTGTCTCTTTCAGGGACCCGAGAGACTTCAATCCTTTGAAATGTAATCATCAGGAAGGATAGGGCCTTGGTCTCCCAGTCTCTGGGAGGACAAAATTCTAACTTCCTAGTTGCCAGCTAGCATCGCATTTACACTAATCAACCCTTTGTAATTTTCCATTTCTCTGATGCTACTTGTGGCCTGCTAGCCCCCTCCTCTCCCTCATTTTCTCTTTGAAACGCCCAATCATCTCTGCACAATTCAGAATTGAGCTTAGTGCTTTCCCCTACTGTCAAGGAATAAAATGTTTTCACCACTTTAATAAAGTCTGACTGTGTTTATCTTTAACAGTAGTAACTTTTTTTTCATTTACTTTGAGACTGAGAGGCGAAAATGGACTTCTTGGGGCTCAGACAAGAAAAATCATAGGCTTATGAAGGTGAAAACTGCTATTTGAAAGTGCTCAGCTTGTTGATTGAGAGGAAATTTAGGTGCAGGAAATAATGGCTTCTCTAAATATTTTTCCCAGGGCCCCACAGCAGGTTCTTTGTCATGTAGTCAGATGTCTTTGATTCAACTGGAAGAAAAGTCATTGCTGAAGGTCAAACTTTTTTTTGAAGGGCTGAGCAGCTCTGAAACACGTAAAAGAACAAGTTTTAAAAGTCCTAGGCTAGAAAATATTCTAGTGACCAATGTTTCACACACAGTTCCACTTTACAGTATTCTGTGAAATGTTGCTTTCACCCACTTAAGCACCAGAGAAAGCAAACCATTTTTAGAGTGGAAGCAAGAGACATGAAAGATTTGGAGTCAACAGAAGTCAGTTAAATACAGGTTCTGCTACATAATTAGCTGTAAGTGCGTGGGCACCTTAGAACCTCAAGCAAAGTGTCAGGTTACTCTTAGAACCTCAAGTGTTAAAATCTGCCTGTGTTCCAGAGGGGCCATAACCTAGGAAGAAATTGAAATTAACACAGTAATTCATCTTTTTCAGCCAGTTTGCCTTTACACAGTCAACTTGCTGGAATGTGCAGTACTAGGATTTGACTTAAATTTAATCTGGCAGTTTGAGCCCAAGTTCTCGTATTTAGTGTCAACAATATGATATGTTAAATGCACACATTGGGGTGGATAGCTCCTGCTCAGGCTGGAAACTAAACTAACTTCACTTGATAAGACCTCTGGTGAGGCTAGTCAATGCAAAGTCAGCCAGTGATAGCTGGCTTTTCAAAGAGAGAAACTCATCTGCTGCTGCTTGTCACCTTTTAGGTGAGGCAGTGTGGCGTATGGTTGGGATGCAGTAGACCTACATTTGAGCTTTGGATGAGTCACTGGAGTTAAAAACTGGGTTCAGGTTCCTTCTCTGCCTTTTCTTCACTGAGTGACTCGGAGAAAGTTGTTTTATTTTTCTGAGCCTCATTTTCCTAATCCTTTTTTTTTTTTTTTTTTGAGTTGGAGTTTCACTCGGTCGCTCAGATTGGAGTGCAGTGGCCGCTCCCGGGCACTGCAGCCTCGCCTGCTGGGCTCCGGCAATCCTTCCGCCTCAGCCTACCGAGTAGCCGGAATTACAGGCATGCGGTACCACGCCCGGCTGATTTTTTGATTTATTGTAGAGATGAGGTCTCGCTGCCCAGGCGGGTCTCCAACCCGCGGGCTCAGGAATCCACTCACCTCAGCCACCCAAAGGCGTGGGATTACAGGCTGAGTCACCGAGCCCGGCATTTTCCTAATCTTTAAATTAGTGTTTAAGTCTCTTCCAGCTGTGGAATTGTTTCAGCGTCCTTAGCCCTATAGTAAAAGATTTCAGTATAATCTAAGAAAAGGTCCATTGACACATGCTATTTTTGCAGTTGATTATAACTCCAGTCATATTAAACTATATCCCTTATATCACTGTAGTTGTCTGGATTGTATAATTTGTTGCTGAATTTTATTACTCAGATTTTTTTTTTTTTTTTAGT